>NW_027666003.1:0-1000 GCF_963924005.1 Protomyctophum bolini | reverse complement strand
GTTAAACTCGGCCTAACATGAGAAATATCCCCTAACTTTCTCAAGCTAAATGAGGATAAGACACAAGTTCTCATAATCGTTTCTAGTGAGCAGAAATAATCAATAATAACTGCAATGCACTTTTTTCAGGACTGCCTAAGAAAACAACTGACAGATTACAACTTGTCCAAAATGCAGCAGCCAGAGTTTTAACTAGAACTAAGATGAGAGAACATATTACTCCAGTTTTGGCATCACTGCACTGGCTTCCGGTTGTTTTTAGGATTGATTTTAAAATTATTTTACTTGTCTATAAAGCTCTCAATGGTCTCGCACCTTCCTACCTACATGACTGCCTGCCTAAATATGTCCCAAACCGCCCCCTAAGGTCTTCCACTGCTGGCCTGCTCGCTTTGCCAAAAAAAATGGCAACTAAAAAATACGGGGAAGCAGCTTTTTGCTTCTACGGGCCGTCGGCATGGAACAAGCTCCCACTGTACCTTCGACAGGCAGCCTCTGTAGACATTTTTAAAGCTTAGCTCAAGACCTTCTACAACATTGCTTTTAATTGATCTTTTATTTATTTTTGTTATTCATGTCCTCATGTCGTTGCCTTGCGTTTATTTTATTCTCCATTGTTCTGTAAAGCACTTTGAGCTGCATTTCATGTCATGAATTATTTATTATTATTATTATTACTAGGTCAGTGGTATACCCAAGGTGTGGTCCGGGGACACCCAGGGGTCCTTGAGGGAGTTCCAGGGGGTCCCCATGCAGCTAAATGATAGTTTGTAACCAAATGGACCCTGAGAGTGTACAAAGAGTTGCATTTGTATCACTCTCAGAGTTAAATTAACATTGATTTTACAATATAAATTCCAGAGACGGAAAGGCCATTAAATGGGGGTCCGTAGCCTAATGCATGTCAAACTGGGGGTCCTTGAAATTAAACTGGTTGAGAATCACTGCTAGAGCCGTAAAATTCTTCTCTTATAGGGGGTCCCTGGCATATCTCTTCAAA
>NW_027666004.1:0-53893 GCF_963924005.1 Protomyctophum bolini | reverse complement strand
AATGTTTTAGGAGCTGTTTCTCAATAACCAAAAGTGTAAAATAATGTTTTAGGAGCTGTTTCTCAACAACCAAAGTGTCAAATAATGGTTAGAAGCTGTTTTTCAACAACCAAAAGTGTCAAATAATGTTTTAGGAGCTGTTTCTCAACAACCAAAGTGTCAAATAATGGTTAGAAGCTGTTTTTCAACAACCAAAAGTGTCAAATAATGTTTTAGGAGCTGTTTCTCAATAACCAAAAGTGTAAAATAATGTTTTAGGAGCTGTTTCTCAACAACCAAAGTGTCAAATAATGGTTAGAAGCTGTTTTTCAACAACCAAAAGTGTCAAATAATGTTTTAGGAGCTGTTTCTCAATAACCAAAAGTGTAAAATAATGTTTTAGGAGCTGTTTCTCAACAACCAAAGTGTCAAATAATGGTTAGAAGCTGTTTTTCAACAACCAAAAGTGTCAAATAATGTTTTAGGAGCTGTTTCTCAACAACCAAAGTGTCAAATAATGGTTAGAAGCTGTTTTTCAACAACCAAAAGTGTCAAATAATGTTTTAGGAGCTGTTTCTCAATAACCAAAAGTGTAAAATAATGTTTTAGGAGCTGTTTCTCAACAACCAAAGTGTCAAATAATGGTTAGAAGCTGTTTTTCAACAACCAAAAGTGTCAAATAATGTTTTAGGAGCTGTTTCTCAACAACCAAAAGTGTAAAATAATGTTTTAGGAGCTGTTTCTCAACAACCAAAGTGTCAAATAATGGTTAGAAGCTGTTTTTCAACAACCAAAAGTGTCAAATAATGTTTTAGGAGCTGTTTCTCAACAACCAAAGTGTCAAATAATGGTTAGAAGCTGTTTTTCAACAACCAAAAGTGTCAAATAATGTTTTAGGAGCTGTTTCTCAATAACCAAAAGTGTAAAATAATGTTTTAGGAGCTGTTTCTCAACAACCAAAGTGTCAAATAATGGTTAGAAGCTGTTTTTCAACAACCAAAAGTGTCAAATAATGTTTTAGGAGCTGTTTCTCAACAACCAAAAGTGTAAAATAATGTTTTAGGAGCTGTTTCTCAACAACCAAAGTGTCAAATAATGGTTAGAAGCTGTTTTTCAACAACCAAAAGTGTCAAATAATGTTTTGGGAGCTGTTTCTCAATAACCAAAAGTGTAAAATAATGTTTTAGGAGCTGTTTCTCAACAACCAAAGTGTCAAATAATGGTTAGAAGCTGTTTTTCAACAACCAAAAGTGTCAAATAATGTTTTGGGAGCTGTTTCTCAACAACCAAAAGTGTAAAATAATGTTTTAGGAGCTGTTTCTCAACAACCAAAGTGTCAAATAATGGTTAGAAGCTGTTTTTCAACAACCAAAAGTGTCAAATAATGTTTTAGGAGCTGTTTCTCAACAACCAAAAGTGTAAAATAATGTTTTAGGAGCTGTTTCTCAACAACCAAAGTGTCAAATAATGGTTAGAAGCTGTTTTTCAACAACCAAAAGTGTCAAATAATGTTTTAGGAGCTGTTTCTCAATAACCAAAAGTGTAAAATAATGTTTTAGGAGCTGTTTCTCAACAACCAAAGTGTCAAATAATGGTTAGAAGCTGTTTTTCAACAACCAAAACTGTCAAATAATGTTTTAGGAGCTGTTTCTCAATAACCAAAAGTGTAAAATAATGTTTTAGGAGCTGTTTCTCAACAACCAAAGTGTCAAATAATGGTTAGAAGCTGTTTTTCAACAACCAAAAGTGTCAAATAATGTTTTAGGAGCTGTTTCTCAATAACCAAAAGTGTAAAAGAATGTTTTAGGAGCTGTTTCTCAACAACCAAAGTGTCAAATAATGTTTAGAAGCTGTTTTTCAACAACCAAAAGTGTCAAATAATGTTTTAGGAGCTGTTTCTCAACAACCAAAAGTGTAAAATAATGTTTTAGGAGCTGTTTCTCAACAACCAAAGTGTCAAATAATGGTTAGAAGCTGTTTTTCAACAACCAAAAGTGTCAAATAATGTTTTAGCAGCTGTTTCTCAACAACCAAAAGTGTAAAATAATGTTTTAGGAGCTGTTTCTCAACAACCAAAGTGTCAAATAATGGTTAGAAGCTGTTTTTCAACAACCAAAAGTGTCAAATAATGTTTTAGGAGCTGTTTCTCAATAACCAAAAGTGTAAAATAATGTTTTAGGAGCTGTTTCTCAACAACCAAAGTGTCAAATAATGGTTAGAAGCTGTTTTTCAACAACCAAAAGTGTCAAATAATGTTTTAGGAGCTGTTTCTCAATAACCAAAAGTGTAAAATAATGTTTTAGGAGCTGTTTCTCAACAACCAAAGTGTCAAATAATGGTTAGAAGCTGTTTTTCAACAACCAAAAGTGTAAAATAATGTTTTAGGAGCTGTTTCTCAACAACCAAAGTGTCAAATAATGGTTAGAAGCTGTTTTTCAACAACCAAAAGTGTCAAATAATGTTTTAGGAGCTGTTTCTCAATAACCAAAAGTGTAAAATAATGTTTTAGGAGCTGTTTCTCAACAACCAAAGTGTCAAATAATGGTTAGAAGCTGTTTTTCAACAACCAAAAGTGTCAAATAATGTTTTAGGAGCTGTTTCTCAATAACCAAAAGTGTAAAATAATGTTTTAGGAGCTGTTTCTCAACAACCAAAGTGTCAAATAATGGTTAGAAGCTGTTTTTCAACAACCAAAAGTGTCAAATAATGTTTTAGGAGCTGTTTCTCAATAACCAAAAGTGTAAAATAATGTTTTACGAGCTGTTTCTCAACAACCAAAGTGTCAAATAATGGTTAGAAGCTGTTTTTCAACAACCAAAAGTGTCAAATAATGTTTTAGGAGCTGTTTCTCAACAACCAAAAGTGTAAAATAATGTTTTAGGAGCTGTTTCTCAACAACCAAAGTGTCAAATAATGGTTAGAAGCTGTTTTTCAACAACCAAAAGTGTCAAATAATGTTTTAGCAGCTGTTTCTCAACAACCAAAAGTGTAAAATAATGTTTTAGGAGCTGTTTCTCAACAACCAAAGTGTCAAATAATGGTTAGAAGCTGTTTTTCAACAACCAAAAGTGTCAAATAATGTTTTAGGAGCTGTTTCTCAATAACCAAAAGTGTAAAATAATGTTTTAGGAGCTGTTTCTCAACAACCAAAGTGTCAAATAATGGTTAGAAGCTGTTTTTCAACAACCAAAAGTGTCAAATAATGTTTTAGGAGCTGTTTCTCAATAACCAAAAGTGTAAAATAATGTTTTAGGAGCTGTTTCTCAACAACCAAAGTGTCAAATAATGGTTAGAAGCTGTTTTTCAACAACCAAAAGTGTAAAATAATGTTTTAGGAGCTGTTTCTCAACAACCAAAGTGTCAAATAATGGTTAGAAGCTGTTTTTCAACAACCAAAAGTGTCAAATAATGTTTTAGGAGCTGTTTCTCAATAACCAAAAGTGTAAAATAATGTTTTAGGAGCTGTTTCTCAACAACCAAAGTGTCAAATAATGGTTAGAAGCTGTTTTTCAACAACCAAAAGTGTCAAATAATGTTTTAGGAGCTGTTTCTCAATAACCAAAAGTGTAAAATAATGTTTTAGGAGCTGTTTCTCAACAACCAAAGTGTCAAATAATGGTTAGAAGCTGTTTTTCAACAACCAAAAGTGTCAAATAATGTTTTAGGAGCTGTTTCTCAACAACCAAAGTGTCAAATAATGGTTAGAAGCTGTTTTTCAACAACCAAAAGTGTCAAATAATGTTTTAGGAGCTGTTTCTCAATAACCAAAAGTGTAAAATAATGTTTTAGGAGCTGTTTCTCAACAACCAAAGTGTCAAATAATGGTTAGAAGCTGTTTTTCAACAACCAAAAGTGTCAAATAATGTTTTAGGAGCTGTTTCTCAATAACCAAAAGTGTAAAATAATGTTTTAGGAGCTGTTTCTCAACAACCAAAGTGTCAAATAATGGTTAGAAGCTGTTTTTCAACAACCAAAAGTGTCAAATAATGTTTTAGGAGCTGTTTCTCAACAACCAAAGTGTCAAATAATGGTTAGAAGCTGTTTTTCAACAACCAAAAGTGTCAAATAATGTTTTAGGAGCTGTTTCTCAATAACCAAAAGTGTAAAATAATGTTTTAGGAGCTGTTTCTCAACAACCAAAGTGTCAAATAATGGTTAGAAGCTGTTTTTCAACAACCAAAAGTGTCAAATAATGTTTTAGGAGCTGTTTCTCAATAACCAAAAGTGTAAAATAATGTTTTAGGAGCTGTTTCTCAACAACCAAAGTGTCAAATAATGGTTAGAAGCTGTTTTTCAACAACCAAAAGTGTCAAATAATGTTTTAGGAGCTGTTTCTCAATAACCAAAAGTGTAAAATTATGTTTTAGGAGCTGTTTCTCAACAACCAAAGTGTCAAATAATGGTTAGAAGCTGTTTTTCAACAACCAAAAGTGTCAAATAATGTTTTAGGAGCTGTTTCTCAATAACCAAAAGTGTAAAATAATGTTTTAGGAGCTGTTTCTCAACAACCAAAGTGTCAAATAATGGTTAGAAGCTGTTTTTCAACAACCAAAAGTGTCAAATAATGTTTTAGGAGCTGTTTCTCAACAACCAAAGTGTCAAATAATGGTTAGAAGCTGTTTTTCAACAACCAAAAGTGTCAAATAATGTTTTAGGAGCTGTTTCTCAATAACCAAAAGTGTAAAATAATGTTTTAGGAGCTGTTTCTCAACAACCAAAGTGTCAAATAATGGTTAGAAGCTGTTTTTCAACAACCAAAAGTGTCAAATAATGTTTTAGGAGCTGTTTCTCAATAACCAAAAGTGTAAAATAATGTTTTAGGAGCTGTTTCTCAACAACCAAAGTGTCAAATAATGGTTAGAAGCTGTTTTTCAACAACCAAAAGTGTCAAATAATGTTTTAGGAGCTGTTTCTCAACAACCAAAGTGTCAAATAATGGTTAGAAGCTGTTTTTCAACAACCAAAAGTGTCAAATAATGTTTTAGGAGCTGTTTCTCAATAACCAAAAGTGTAAAATAATGTTTTAGGAGCTGTTTCTCAACAACCAAAGTGTCAAATAATGGTTAGAAGCTGTTTTTCAACAACCAAAAGTGTCAAATAATGTTTTAGGAGCTGTTTCTCAATAACCAAAAGTGTAAAATAATGTTTTAGGAGCTGTTTCTCAACAACCAAAGTGTCAAATAATGGTTAGAAGCTGTTTTTCAACAACCAAAAGTGTCAAATAATGTTTTAGGAGCTGTTTCTCAACAACCAAAGTGTCAAATAATGGTTAGAAGCTGTTTTTCAACAACCAAAAGTGTCAAATAATGTTTTAGGAGCTGTTTCTCAATAACCAAAAGTGTAAAATAATGTTTTAGGAGCTGTTTCTCAACAACCAAAGTGTCAAATAATGGTTAGAAGCTGTTTTTCAACAACCAAAAGTGTCAAATAATGTTTTAGGAGCTGTTTCTCAACAACCAAAAGTGTAAAATAATGTTTTAGGAGCTGTTTCTCAACAACCAAAGTGTCAAATAATGGTTAGAAGCTGTTTTTCAACAACCAAAAGTGTCAAATAATGTTTTAGGAGCTGTTTCTCAACAACCAAAGTGTCAAATAATGGTTAGAAGCTGTTTTTCAACAACCAAAAGTGTCAAATAATGTTTTAGGAGCTGTTTCTCAATAACCAAAAGTGTAAAATAATGTTTTAGGAGCTGTTTCTCAACAACCAAAGTGTCAAATAATGGTTAGAAGCTGTTTTTCAACAACCAAAAGTGTCAAATAATGTTTTAGGAGCTGTTTCTCAACAACCAAAAGTGTAAAATAATGTTTTAGGAGCTGTTTCTCAACAACCAAAGTGTCAAATAATGGTTAGAAGCTGTTTTTCAACAACCAAAAGTGTCAAATAATGTTTTGGGAGCTGTTTCTCAATAACCAAAAGTGTAAAATAATGTTTTAGGAGCTGTTTCTCAACAACCAAAGTGTCAAATAATGGTTAGAAGCTGTTTTTCAACAACCAAAAGTGTCAAATAATGTTTTAGGAGCTGTTTCTCAACAACCAAAAGTGTAAAATAATGTTTTAGGAGCTGTTTCTCAACAACCAAAGTGTCAAATAATGGTTAGAAGCTGTTTTTCAACAACCAAAAGTGTCAAATAATGTTTTAGGAGCTGTTTCTCAATAACCAAAAGTGTAAAATAATGTTTTAGGAGCTGTTTCTCAACAACCAAAGTGTCAAATAATGGTTAGAAGCTGTTTTTCAACAACCAAAACTGTCAAATAATGTTTTAGGAGCTGTTTCTCAATAACCAAAAGTGTAAAATAATGTTTTAGGAGCTGTTTCTCAACAACCAAAGTGTCAAATAATGGTTAGAAGCTGTTTTTCAACAACCAAAAGTGTCAAATAATGTTTTAGGAGCTGTTTCTCAATAACCAAAAGTCTAAAAGAATGTTTTAGGAGCTGTTTCTCAACAACCAAAGTGTCAAATAGTGGTTAGAAGCTGTTTTTCAACAACCAAAAGTGTCAAATAATGTTTTAGGAGCTGTTTCTCAACAACCAAAAGTGTAAAATAATGTTTTAGGAGCTGTTTCTCAACAACCAAAGTGTCAAATAATGGTTAGAAGCTGTTTTTCAACAACCAAAAGTGTCAAATAATGTTTTAGCAGCTGTTTCTCAACAACCAAAAGTGTAAAATAATGTTTTAGGAGCTGTTTCTCAACAACCAAAGTGTCAAATAATGGTTAGAAGCTGTTTTTCAACAACCAAAAGTGTCAAATAATGTTTTAGGAGCTGTTTCTCAATAACCAAAAGTGTAAAATAATGTTTTAGGAGCTGTTTCTCAACAACCAAAGTGTCAAATAATGGTTAGAAGCTGTTTTTCAACAACCAAAAGTGTCAAATAATGTTTTAGGAGCTGTTTCTCAATAACCAAAAGTGTAAAATAATGTTTTAGGAGCTGTTTCTCAACAACCAAAGTGTCAAATAATGGTTAGAAGCTGTTTCTCAACAACCAAAAGTGTAAAATAATGTTTTAGGAGCTGTTTCTCAACAACCAAAGTGTCAAATAATGGTTAGAAGCTGTTTTTCAACAACCAAAAGTGTCAAATAATGTTTTAGGAGCTGTTTCTCAATAACCAAAAGTGTAAAATAATGTTTTAGGAGCTGTTTCTCAACAACCAAAGTGTCAAATAATGGTTAGAAGCTGTTTTTCAACAACCAAAAGTGTCAAATAATGTTTTAGGAGCTGTTTCTCAATAACCAAAAGTGTAAAATAATGTTTTAGGAGCTGTTTCTCAACAACCAAAGTGTCAAATAATGGTTAGAAGCTGTTTTTCAACAACCAAAAGTGTCAAATAATGTTTTAGGAGCTGTTTCTCAACAACCAAAGTGTCAAATAATGGTTAGAAGCTGTTTTTCAACAACCAAAAGTGTCAAATAATGTTTTAGGAGCTGTTTCTCAATAACCAAAAGTGTAAAATAATGTTTTAGGAGCTGTTTCTCAACAACCAAAGTGTCAAATAATGGTTAGAAGCTGTTTTTCAACAACCAAAAGTGTCAAATAATGTTTTAGGAGCTGTTTCTCAATAACCAAAAGTGTAAAATAATGTTTTAGGAGCTGTTTCTCAACAACCAAAGTGTCAAATAATGGTTAGAAGCTGTTTTTCAACAACCAAAAGTGTCAAATAATGTTTTAGGAGCTGTTTCTCAACAACCAAAGTGTCAAATAATGGTTAGAAGCTGTTTTTCAACAACCAAAAGTGTCAAATAATGTTTTAGGAGCTGTTTCTCAATAACCAAAAGTGTAAAATAATGTTTTAGGAGCTGTTTCTCAACAACCAAAGTGTCAAATAATGGTTAGAAGCTGTTTTTCAACAACCAAAAGTGTCAAATAATGTTTTAGGAGCTGTTTCTCAACAACCAAAGTGTCAAATAATGGTTAGAAGCTGTTTTTCAACAACCAAAAGTGTCAAATAATGTTTTAGGAGCTGTTTCTCAATAACCAAAAGTGTAAAATAATGTTTTAGGAGCTGTTTCTCAACAACCAAAGTGTCAAATAATGGTTAGAAGCTGTTTTTCAACAACCAAAAGTGTCAAATAATGTTTTAGGAGCTGTTTCTCAATAACCAAAAGTGTAAAATAATGTTTTAGGAGCTGTTTCTCAACAACCAAAGTGTCAAATAATGGTTAGAAGCTGTTTTTCAACAACCAAAAGTGTCAAATAATGTTTTAGGAGCTGTTTCTCAACAACCAAAGTGTCAAATAATGGTTAGAAGCTGTTTTTCAACAACCAAAAGTGTCAAATAATGTTTTAGGAGCTGTTTCTCAATAACCAAAAGTGTAAAATAATGTTTTAGGAGCTGTTTCTCAACAACCAAAGTGTCAAATAATGGTTAGAAGCTGTTTTTCAACAACCAAAAGTGTCAAATAATGTTTTAGGAGCTGTTTCTCAATAACCAAAAGTGTAAAATAATGTTTTAGGAGCTGTTTCTCAACAACCAAAGTGTCAAATAATGGTTAGAAGCTGTTTTTCAACAACCAAAAGTGTCAAATAATGTTTTAGGAGCTGTTTCTCAATAACCAAAAGTGTAAAATAATGTTTTAGGAGCTGTTTCTCAACAACCAAAGTGTCAAATAATGGTTAGAAGCTGTTTTTCAACAACCAAAAGTGTCAAATAATGTTTTAGGAGCTGTTTCTCAATAACCAAAAGTGTAAAATAATGTTTTAGGAGCTGTTTCTCAACAACCAAAGTGTCAAATAATGGTTAGAAGCTGTTTTTCAACAACCAAAAGTGTCAAATAATGTTTTAGGAGCTGTTTCTAGCGCGCCGTTTTTCATCATTTTTGAAGATTTGAAAAAAATGACAAAATGACAAAAACGATGGGTTATAGCCCATGTTTTTTGAAATTTTGAAAAAAAAAGTTAGCCTCGTTTCTCATCATTTTGGACCATGGGCTATAGCCCATATCGTACGGCATACTATAGCGAGCCGTTTTTCATCATTTTTGAGAATTTGAAAAAAATGATGAAATGACAAAAACGATGGGTTATAGCCCATGTTTTTTGAAATTTTGAAAAAAAAAGTTAGCCTCGTTTCTCATCATTTTGGACCGTGGGCTATAGCCCATATCATACGGCATACTATAGCGCGCCGTTTTTCATCATTTTTGAAGATTTGAAAAAAATGACGAAATTACAAAAACGATGGGTTATAGCCCATGTTTTTTGAAATTTTGAAAAAAAAAGTTAGCCTCGTTTCTCATCATTTTGGACCGTGGGCTATAGCCCATATCGTACGGCATACTATAGCGCGCCGTTTTTCATCATTTTTGAAGATTTGAAAAAAATGACGAAATGACAAAAACGATGGGTTATAGCCCATGTTTTTTGAAATTTTGAAAAAAAAAGTTAGCCTCGTTTCTCATCATTTTGGACCATGGGCTATAGCCCATATCGTACGGCATACTATAGCGCGCCGTTTTTTATCATTTTTGAAGATTTGAAAAAAATTACGAAATGACAAAAACGATGGGTTATAGCCCATGTTTTTTGAAATTTTGAAAAAAAAGGTTAGCCTCGTTTCTCATCATTTTGGACCATGGGCTATAGCCCATATCGTACGGCATACTATAGCGCGCCGTTTTTCATCCTTTTTGAGGATTTGAAAAAAATGACGAAATTACAAAAACGATGGGTTATAGCCCATGTTTTTTGAAATTTTGGAAAAAAGAGTTAGCCTCGTTTCTCATCATTTTGGACCGTGGGCTATAGCCCATATCGTACGGCATACTATAGCGCGCCGTTTTTCATCATTTTTGAAGATTTGAAAAAAATGACGAAATGACAAAAACGATGGGTTATAGCCCATGTTTTTTGAAATTTTGAAAAAAAAAGTTAGCCTCGTTTCTCATCATTTTGGACCGTGGGCTATAGCCCATATCGTACGGCATACTATAGCGCGCCGTTTTTCATCATTTTTGAAGATTTGAAAAAAATGACGAAATTACAAAAACGATGGGTTATAGCCCATGTTTTTTGAAATTTTGAAAAAAAAAGTTAGCCTCGTTTCTCATCATTTTGGACCGTGGGCTATAGCCCATATCGTACGGCATACTATAGCGAGCCGTTTTTCATAATTTTTGAAGATTTGAAAAAAATGACGAAATGACAAAAACGATGGGTTATAGCCCATGTTTTTTGAAATTTTGAAAAAAAAAGTTAGCCTCGTTTCTCATCATTTTGGACCGTGGGCTATAGCCCATATCGTACGGCATACTATAGCGCGCCGTTTTTCATCATTTTTGAAGATTTGAAAAAAATGACGAAATGACAAAAACGATGGGTTATAGCCCATGTTTTTTGAAATTTTGGGAAAAAAAGTTAGCCTCGTTTCTCATCATTTTGGACCGTGGGCTATAGCCCATATCATACGGCATACTATAGCGCGCCGTTTTTCATCATTTTTGAGGATTTGAAAAAAATGACGAAATTACAAAAACGATGGGTTATAGCCCATGTTTTTTGAAATTTTGAAAAAAAAAGTTAGCCTCGTTTCTCATCATTTTGGACCGTGGGCTATAGCCCATATCGTACGGCATACTATAGCGCGCCGTTTTTCATCATTTTTGAAGATTTGAAAAAAATGACGAAATGACAAAAACGATGGGTTATAGCCCATGTTTTTTGAAATTTTGAAAAAAAAAGTTAGCCTCGTTTCTCATCATTTTGGACCATGGGCTATAGCCCATATCGTACGGCATACTATAGCGCGCCGTTTTTCATCATTTTTGAAGATTTGAAAAAAATGACGAAATGACAAAAACGATGGGTTATAGCCCATGTTTTTTGAAATTTTGAAAAAAACAGTTAGCCTCGTTTCTCATCATTTTAGACCATGGGCTATAGCCCATATCGTACGGCATACTATAGCGCGCCGTTTTTCATCCTTTTTGAGGATTTGAAAAAAATGACGAAATTACAAAAACGATGGGTTATAGCCCATGTTTTTTGAAATTTTGAAAAAAAAAGTTAGCCTCGTTTCCCATCATTTTGGACCGTGGGCTATAGCCCATATCGTACGGCATACTATAGCGCGCCGTTTTTCATCATTTTTGAGGATTTGAAAAAAATGACGAAATTACAAAAACGATGGGTTATAGCCCATGTTTTTTTAAATTTTGAAAAAAAAAGTTAGCCTCTTTTCTCATCATTTTGGACCGTGGGCTATAGCCCATATCGTACGGCATACTATAGCGCGCCGTTTTTCATCATTTTTGAAGATTTGAAAAAAATGACGAAATGAAAAAAACGATGGGTTATATTGAAGCGTGCACCTACACACGCACAGGCGCACATGCGTATGCACACCTGGACCTGTAAATGAACAACACAAAAACTAAGGCACTGGTGTCGGACTTCTGGTTTACCGGAACAGGGTTCAACTCCCTGCAGTGCCCTGCTCAATGTGTTGTATTTACCGGAAAGGATGGGAAACATTAGCAAATTGCGCAGTGTTAGAAAAAAAAAAGGATGGGTTATAGCCCATGTTTTTTCATTTTTTTGAAAAATTGCGGAAATTGCGGAATTTTGAAATTGCAGAAAATTTGCGAAAATTTGCGAAATTGCAGAAAATTGCGGAAAAAACGATAATAAAACCTTTTTTCCGCAATTTTCCGCAATTTCGCAATTTTTTAAAAAAAATCAAAAATTTTGAAATTTTGAAAAAAAAAGTTATCCTCGTTTCTCATCATTTTGGACCATGGGCTATAGCCTATATCGTACGACATACTATAGCGCGCCGTTTTTCATCATTTTTGATGATTTGACAAAAATGAAAAAATGAAAAAACGATGGGTTATAGCCCATGTTTTTAGAAATTTTGAAAAAAAAAGTTATCCTCGTTTCTCATCATTTTGGACCATGGGCTATAGCCTATATCGTACGGCATACTATAGCGCGCCATTTTTTATCATTTTTGATGATTTGACAAAAATGAAAAAATGAAAAAAACGATGGGTTATAGCCCATGTTTTCTGAAATTTTGAAAAAAAAAGTTAGCCTCGTTTCTCATCATTTTGGACCATGGGCTATAGCCTATATCGTACGACATACTATAGCGCGCCGTTTTTCATCATTTTGGATGATTTGACAAAAATGAAAAAATGAAAAAACGATGGGTTATAGCCCATGTTTTTAGAAATTTTGGAAAAAAAAGTTATCCTCGTTTCTCATCATTTTGGACCATGGGCTATAGCCTATATCGTACGGCATACTATAGCGCGCCATTTTTCATCCTTTTTGATGATTTGACAAAAATGAAAAAATGAAAAAAACGATGGGTTATAGCCCATGTTTTTTGAAATTTTGAAAAAAAAAGTTAGCCTCGTTTCTCATCATTTTGGACCATGGGCTATAGCCCATATCGTACGGCATACTATAGCGCGCCGTTTTTCATCATTTTTGAGGATTTGAAAAAAATGACGAAATTACAAAAACGATGGGTTATAGCCCATGTTTTTTGAAATTTTGAAAAAAAAAGTTAGCCTCGTTTCTCATCATTTTGGACCATGGGCTATAGCCCATATCGTACGGCATACTATAGCGCGCCGTTTTTCATCATTTTTGAGGATTTGAAAAAAATGACGAAATTACAAAAACGATGGGTTATAGCCCATGTTTTTTGAAATTTTGAAAAAAAAAGTTAGCCTCGTTTCTCATCATTTTGGACCGTGGGCTATAGCCCATATCGTACGGCATACTATAGCGCGCCGTTTTTCATCATTTTTGAAGATTTGAAAAAAATGACGAAATGACAAAAACGATGGGTTATAGCCCATGTTTTTTGAAATTTTGAAAAAAAAAGTTAGCCTCGTTTCTCATCATTTTGGACCGTGGGCTATAGCCCATATCGTACGGCATACTATAGCGCGCCGTTTTTCATCATTTTTGAAGATTTGAAAAAAATGACGAAATAACAAAAACGATGGGTTATAGCCCATGTTTTTTGAAATTTTGAAAAAAAAAGTTAGCCTCTTTTCTCATCATTTTGGACCGTGGGCTATAGCCCATATCGTACGGCATACTATAGCGCGCCGTTTTTCATCATTTTTGAAGATTTGAAAAAAATGACGAAATGACAAAAACGATGGGTTATAGCCCATGTTTTTTGAAATTTTGAAAAAAAAAGTTAGCCTCGTTTCTCATCATTTTGGACCGTGGGCTATAGCCCATATCGTACGGCATACTATAGCGCGTCGTTTTTCATCATTTTTGAAGATTTTAAAAAAATGACGAAATGACAAAAACGATGGGTTATAGCCCATGTTTTTTGAAATTTTGAAAAAAAAAGTTAGCCTCGTTTCTCATCATTTTGGACCGTGGGCTATAGCCCATATCGTACGGCACACTATAGCGCGCCGTTTTTCATCATTTTTGAAGATTAAAAAAAAATGACAAAATGACAAAAACGATGGGTTATAGCCCATGTTTTTTGAAATTTTGAAAAAAAAAGTTAGCCTCGTTTCTCATCATTTTGGACCGTGGGCTATAGCCCATATCGTACGGCATACTATAGCACGCCGTTTTTCATCATTTTTGAAGATTTGAAAAAAATGACGAAATGAAAAAAACGATGGGTTATAGCCCATGTTTTTTGAAATTTTGGAAAAAAAAGTTAGCCTCGTTTCTCATCATTTTGGACCGTGGGCTATAGCCCATATCGTACGGCATACTATAGCGCGTCGTTTTTCATCATTTTTGAAGATTCTAAAAAAATGACGAAATGACAAAAACGATGGGTTATAGCCCATGTTTTTTGAAATTTTGAAAAAAAAAGTTAGCCTCGTTTCTCATCATTTTGGACCGTGGGCTATAGCCCATATCGTACGGCACACTATGGCGCGCCGTTTTTCATCATTTTTGAAGATTGAAAAAAAATGACAAAATGACAAAAACGATGGGTTATAGCCCATGTTTTTTGAAATTTTGAAAAAAAAAGTTAGCCTCGTTTCTCATCATTTTGGACCGTGGGCTATAGCCCATATCGTACGGCATACTATAGCGCGCCGTTTTTCATCATTTTTGAAGATTTGAAAAAAATGACGAAATGACAAAAACGATGGGTTATAGCCCATGTTTTTTGAAATTTTGAAAAAAAAAGTTAGCCTCGTTTCTCATCATTTTGGACCATGGGCTATAGCCCATATCGTACGGCATACTATAGCGCGCCGTTTTTCATCATTTTTGAAGATTTGAAAAAAATGACGAAATGACAAAAACGATGGGTTATAGCCCATGTTTTTTGAAATTTTGAAAAAAACAGTTAGCCTCGTTTCTCATCATTTTGGACCATGGGCTATAGCCCATATCGTACGGCATACTATAGCGCGCCGTTTTTCATCCTTTTTGAGGATTTGAAAAAAATGACGAAATTACAAAAACGATGGGTTATAGCCCATGTTTTTTGAAATTTTGAAAAAAAAAGTTAGCCTCGTTTCCCATCATTTTGGACCGTGGGCTATAGCCCATATCGTACGGCATACTATAGCGCGCCGTTTTTCATCATTTTTGAGGATTTGAAAAAAATGACGAAATTACAAAAACGATGGGTTATAGCCCATGTTTTTTTAAATTTTGAAAAAAAAAGTTAGCCTCTTTTCTCATCATTTTGGACCGTGGGCTATAGCCCATATCGTACGGCATACTATAGCGCGCCGTTTTTCATCATTTTTGAAGATTTGAAAAAAATGACGAAATGAAAAAAACGATGGGTTATATTGAAGCGTGCACCTACACACGCACAGGCGCACATGCGTATGCACACCTGGACCTGTAAATGAACAACACAAAAACTAAGGCACTGGTGTCGGACTTCTGGTTTACCGGAACAGGGTTCAACTCCCTGCAGTGCCCTGCTCAATGTGTTGTATTTACCGGAAAGGATGGGAAACATTAGCAAATTGCGCAGTTTTAGAAAAAAAAAAGGATGGGTTATAGCCCATGTTTTTTCATTTTTTTGAAAAATTGCGGAAATTGCGGAATTTTGAAATTGCAGAAAATTTGCGAAAATTTGCGAAATTGCAGAAAATTGCGGAAAAAACGATAATAAAACCTTTTTTCCGCAATTTTCCGCAATTTCGCAATTTTTAAAAAAAAATCAAAAATTTTGAAATTTTGAAAAAAAAAGTTATCCTCGTTTCTCATCATTTTGGACCATGGGCTATAGCCTATATCGTACGACATACTATAGCGCGCCGTTTTTCATCATTTTTGATGATTTGACAAAAATGAAAAAATGAAAAAACGATGGGTTATAGCCCATGTTTTTAGAAATTTTGGAAAAAAAAGTTATCCTCGTTTCTCATCATTTTGGACCATGGGCTATAGCCTATATCGTACGGCATACTATAGCGCGCCATTTTTTATCATTTTTGATGATTTGACAAAAATGAAAAAATGAAAAAAACGATGGGTTATAGCCCATGTTTTCTGAAATTTTGAAAAAAAAAGTTAGCCTCGTTTCTCATCATTTTGGACCATGGGCTATAGCCTATATCGTACGACATACTATAGCGCGCCGTTTTTCATCATTTTTGATGATTTGACAAAAATGAAAAAATGAAAAAACGATGGGTTATAGCCCATGTTTTTAGAAATTTTGGAAAAAAAAGTTATCCTCGTTTCTCATCATTTTGGACCATGGGCTATAGCCTATATCGTACGGCATACTATAGCGCGCCATTTTTCATCCTTTTTGATGATTTTGACAAAAATGAAAAATTAAAAAAAACGATGGGTTATAGCCCATGTTTTTTGAAATTTTGAAAAAGAAAGTTAGCCTCGTTTCTCATCATTTTGGACCATGGGCTATAGCCCATATCGTACGGCATACTATAGCGCGCCGTTTTTCATCATTTTTGAGGATTTGAAAAAAATGACGAAATTACAAAAACGATGGGTTATAGCCCATGTTTTTTGAAATTTTGAAAAAAAAAGTTAGCCTCGTTTCTCATCATTTTGGACCATGGGCTATAGCCCATATCGTACGGCATACTATAGCGCGCCGTTTTTCATCATTTTTGAGGATTTGAAAAAAATGACGAAATTACAAAAACGATGGGTTATAGCCCATGTTTTTTGAAATTTTGAAAAAAAAAGTTAGCCTCATTTCTCATCATTTTGGACCGTGGGCTATAGCCCATATCGTACGGCATACTATAGCGCGCCGTTTTTCATCATTTTTGAAGATTTGAAAAAAATGACGAAATGACAAAAACGATGGGTTATAGCCCATGTTTTTTGAAATTTTGAAAAAAAAAGTTAGCCTCGTTTCTCATCATTTTGGACCGTGGGCTATAGCCCATATCGTACGGCATACTATAGCGCGCCGTTTTTCATCATTTTTGAAGATTTGAAAAAAATGACGAAATAACAAAAACGATGGGTTATAGCCCATGTTTTTTGAAATTTTGAAAAAAAAAGTTAGCCTCTTTTCTCATCATTTTGGACCGTGGGCTATAGCCCATATCGTACGGCATACTATAGCGCGCCGTTTTTCATCATTTTTGAAGATTTGAAAAAAATGACGAAATGACAAAAACGATGGGTTATAGCCTATGTTTTTTGAAATTTTGAAAAAAAAAGTTAGCCTCGTTTCTCATCATTTTGGACCGTGGGCTATAGCCCATATCGTACGGCATACTATAGCGCGTCGTTTTTCATCATTTTTGAAGATTTTAAAAAAATGACGAAATGACAAAAACGATGGGTTATAGCCCATGTTTTTTGAAATTTTGAAAAAAAAAGTTAGCCTCGTTTCTCATCATTTTGGACCGTGGGCTATAGCCCATATCGTACGGCACACTATAGCGCGCCGTTTTTCATCATTTTTGAAGATTTAAAAAAAATGACAAAATGACAAAAACGATGGGTTATAGCCCATGTTTTTTTAAATTTTGAAAAAAAAAGTTAGCCTCGTTTCTCATCATTTTGGACCGTGAGCTATAGCCCATATCGTACGGCATACTATAGCGCGCCGTTTTTCATCATTTTTGAAGATTTGAAAAAAATGACGAAATGAAAAAAACGATGGGTTATAGCCCATGTTTTTTGAAATTTTGAAAAAAAAAGTTAGCCTCGTTTCTCATCATTTTGGACCGTGGGCTATAGCCCATATCGTACGGCATACTATAGCGCGTCGTTTTTCATCATTTTTGAAGATTCTAAAAAAATGACGAAATGACAAAAACGATGGGTTATAGCCCATGTTTTTTGAAATTTTGAAAAAAAAAGTTAGCCTCGTTTCTCATCATTTTGGACCGTGGGCTATAGCCCATATCGTACGGCACACTATGGCGCGCCGTTTTTCATCATTTTTGAAGATTTTAAAAAAATGACAAAATGACAAAAACGATGGGTTATAGCCCATGTTTTTTGAAATTTTGAAAAAAAAAGTTAGCCTCGTTTCTCATCATTTTGGACCGTGGGCTATAGCCCATATCGTACGGCATACTATAGCGCGCCGTTTTTCATCATTTTTGAAGATTTGAAAAAAATGACGAAATGAAAAAAACGATGGGTTATAGCCCATGTTTTTAGAAATTTTGAAAAAAAAAGTTATCCTCGTTTCTCATCATTTTGGACCATGGGCTATAGCCTATATCGTACGGCATACTATAGCGCGCCATTTTTTATCATTTTTGATGATTTGACAAAAATGAAAAAATGAAAAAAACGATGGGTTATAGCCCATGTTTTCTGAAATTTTGAAAAAAAAAGTTAGCCTCGTTTCTCATCATTTTGGACCATGGGCTATAGCCTATATCGTACGACATACTATAGCGCGCCGTTTTTCATCATTTTTGATGATTTGACAAAAATGAAAAAATGAAAAAACGATGGGTTATAGCCCATGTTTTTAGAAATTTTGAAAAAAAAAGTTATCCTCGTTTCTCATCATTTTGGACCATGGGCTATAGCCTATATCGTACGGCATACTATAGCGCGCCATTTTTCATCCTTTTTGATGATTTGACAAAAATGAAAAAATTAAAAAAACGATGGGTTATAGCCCATGTTTTCTGAAATTTTGAAAAAAAAAGTTAGCCTCGTTTCTCATCATTTTGGACCATGGGCTATAGCCCATATCGTACGGCATACTATAGCGCGCCGTTTTTCATCATTTTTGAGGATTTGAAAAAAATGACGAAATTACAAAAACGATGGGTTATAGCCCATGTTTTTTGAAATTTTGAAAAAAAAAGTTAGCCTCGTTTCTCATCATTTTGGACCGTGGGCTATAGCCCATATCGTACGGCATACTATAGCGCGCCGTTTTTCATCATTTTTGAAGATTTGAAAAAAATGACGAAATGACAAAAACGATGGGTTATAGCCCATGTTTTTTGAAATTTTGAAAAAAAAAGTTAGCCTCGTTTCTCATCATTTTGGACCGTGGGCTATAGCCCATATCGTACGGCATACTATAGCGCGCCGTTTTTCATCATTTTTGAAGATTTGAAAAAAATGACAAAATGACAAAAACGATGGGTTATAGCCCATGTTTTTTGAAATTTTGAAAAAAAAAGTTAGCCTCGTTTCTCATCATTTTGGACCGTGGGCTATAGCCCATATCGTACGGCATACTATAGCGCGCCGTTTTTCATCATTTTTGAAGATTTGAAAAAAATGACGAAATGAAAAAAACGATGGGTTATAGCCCATGTTTTTAGAAATTTTGAAAAAAAAAGTTATCCTCGTTTCTCATCATTTTGGACCATGGGCTATAGCCTATATCGTACGGCATACTATAGCGCGCCATTTTTTATCATTTTTGATGATTTGACAAAAATGAAAAAATGAAAAAAACGATGGGTTATAGCCCATGTTTTCTGAAATTTTGAAAAAAAAAGTTAGCCTCGTTTCTCATCATTTTGGACCATGGGCTATAGCCTATATCGTACGACATACTATAGCGCGCCGTTTTTCATCATTTTTGATGATTTGACAAAAATGAAAAAATGAAAAAACGATGGGTTATAGCCCATGTTTTCTGAAATTTTGAAAAAAAAAGTTAGCCTCGTTTCTCATCATTTTGGACCATGGGCTATAGCCCATATCGTACGGCATACTATAGCGCGCCGTTTTTCATCATTTTTGAGGATTTGAAAAAAATGACGAAATTACAAAAACGATGGGTTATAGCCCATGTTTTTTGAAATTTTGAAAAAAAAAGTTAGCCTCGTTTCTCATCATTTTGGACCGTGGGCTATAGCCCATATCGTACGGCATACTATAGCGCGCCGTTTTTCATCATTTTTGAAGATTTGAAAAAAATGACGAAATGACAAAAACGATGGGTTATAGCCCATGTTTTTTGAAATTTTGAAAAAAAAAGTTAGCCTCGTTTCTCATCATTTTGGACCGTGGGCTATAGCCCATATCGTACGGCATACTATAGCGCGCCGTTTTTCATCATTTTTGAAGATTTGAAAAAAATTACGAAATTACAAAAACGATGGGTTATAGCCCATGTTTTTTGAAATTTTGAAAAAAAAAGTTAGCCTCGTTTCTCATCATTTTGGACCGTGGGCTATAGCCCATATCGTACGGCATACTATAGCGCGCCGTTTTTCATCATTTTTGAGGATTTGAAAAAAATGACGAAATGACAAAAACGATGGGTTATAGCCCATGTTTTTTGAAATTTTGGAAAAAAAAGTTAGCCTCGTTTCTCATCATTTTGGACCGTGGGCTATAGCCCATATCGTACGGCATACTATAGCGAGCCGTTTTTCATCATTTTTGAAGATTTGAAAAAAATGACGAAATGACAAAAACGATGGGTTATAGCCCATGTTTTTTGAAATTTTGAAAAAAAAAGTTAGCCTCTTTTCTCATCATTTTGGACCGTGGGCTATAGCCCATATCGTACGGCATACTATAGCGCGCCGTTTTTCATCATTTTTGAAGATTTGAAAAAAATGACGAAATGAAAAAAACGATGGGTTATAGCCCATGTTTTTTGAAATTTTGAAAAAAAAAGTTAGCCTCGTTTCTCATCATTTTGGACCGTGGGCTATAGCCCATATCGTACGGCATACTATAGCGAGCCGTTTTTCATCATTTTTGAAGATTTGAAAAAAATGACGAAATGACAAAAACGATGGGTTATAGCCCATGTTTTTAGAAATTTTGAAAAAAAAAGTTATCCTCGTTTCTCATCATTTTGGACCATGGGCTATAGCCTATATCGTACGGCATACTATAGCGCGCCATTTTTCATCATTTTTGATGATTTGACAAAAATGAAAAAATGAAAAAAACGATGGGTTATAGCCCATGTTTTTTGAAATTTTGAAAAAAAAAGTTAGCCTCGTTTCTCATCATTTTGGACCATGGGCTATAGCCCATATCGTACGGCATACTATAGCGCGCCGTTTTTCATCATTTTTGAGGATTTGAAAAAAATGACGAAATTACAAAAACGATGGGTTATAGCCCATGTTTTTTGAAATTTTGAAAAAAAAAAGTTAGCCTCGTTTGTCATCATTTTGGACCGTGGGCTATAGCCCATATCGTACGGCATACTATAGCGCGCCGTTTTTCATCATTTTTGAAGATTTGAAAAAAATGACGAAATGACAAAAACGATGGGTTATAGCCCATGTTGTTTGAAATTTTGAAAAAAAAAGTTAGCCTCGTTTCTCATCATTTTGGACCGTGGGCTATAGCCCATATCGTACGGCATACTATAGCGCGCCGTTTTATTATTTTTGAAGATTTGAAAAAAATTACGAAATTACAAAAACGATGGGTTATAGCCCATGTTTTTTGAAATTTTGAAAAAAAAAGTTAGCCTCGTTTCTCATCATTTTGGACCGTGGGCTATAGCCCATATCGTACGGCATACTATAGCGAGCCGTTTTTCATCATTTTTGAAGATTTGAAAAAAATGACGAAATGACAAAAACGATGGGTTATAGCCCATGTTTTTTGAAATTTTGAAAAAAAAAGTTAGCCTCGTTTGTCATCATTTTGGACCGTGGGCTATAGCCCATATCGTACGGCATACTATAGCGCGCCGTTTTTCATCATTTTTGAAGATTTGAAAAAAATGACGAAATGACAAAAACGATGGGTTATAGCCCATGTTTTTTGAAATTTTGGAAAAAAAAGTTAGCCTCGTTTCTCATCATTTTGGACCGTGGGCTATAGCCCATATCGTACGGCATACTATAGCGCGCCGTTTTTCATCATTTTTGAAGATTTGAAAAAAATTACGAAATGACAAAAACGATGGGTTATAGCCCATGTTTTTTGAAATTTTGAAAAAAAACGTTAGCCTCGTTTCTCATCATTTTGGACCGTGGGCTATAGCCCATATCGTACGGCATACTATAGCGCGCCGTTTTTCATCATTTTTGAAGATTTGAAAAAAATGACGAAATGACAAAAACGATGGGTTATAGCCCATGTTTTTTGAAATGTTGAAAAAAAAAAGTTAGCCTCGTTTCTCATCATTTTGGACCGTGGGCTATAGCCCATATCGTACGGCATACAATAGCGCGCCGTTTTTCATCATTTTTGAGGATTTGAAAAAAATGACGAAATGACAAAAACGATGGGTTATAGCCCATGTTTTTTGAAATTTTGAAAAAAAAAGTTAGCCTCGTTTCTCATCATTTTGGACCGTGGGCTATAGCCCATATCGTACGGCATACTATAGCGCGCCGTTTTTCATCATTTTTGAAGATTTGAAAAAAATGACAAAATGACAAAAACGATGGGTTATAGCCCATGTTTTTTGAAATTTTGAAAAAAAAAGTTAGCCTCGTTTCTCATCATTTTGGACCGTGGGCTATAGCCCATATCGTACGGCATACTATAGCGAGCCGTTTTTCATCATTTTTGAAGATTTGAAAAAAATTACAAAATGACAAAAACGATGGGTTATAGCCCATGTTTTTTGAAATTTTGAAAAAAAAAAGTTAGCCTCGTTTCTCATCATTTTGGACCGTGGGCTATAGCCCATATCGTACGGCATACTATAGCGCGCCGTTTTTCATCATTTTTGAAGATTTGAAAAAAATGACGAAATGACAAAAACGATGGGTTATAGCCCATGTTTTTTGAAATTTTGAAAAAAAAAGTTAGCCTCGTTTCTCATCATTTTGGACCGTGGGCTATAGCCCATATCGTACGGCATACTATAGCGCGCCGTTTGTCATCATTTTTGAGGATTTGAAAAAAATGACGAAATGACAAAAACGATGGGTTATAGCCCATGTTTTTTGAAATTTTGAAAAAAAAAGTTAGCCTCGTTTCTCATCATTTTGGACCGTGGGCTATAGCCCATATCGTACGGCATACTATAGCGCGCCGTTTTTCATCATTTTTGAAGATTTGAAAAAAATGACGAAATGACAAAAACGATGGGTTATAGCCCATGTTTTTTGAAATTTTGAAAAAAAAAGTTAGCCTCGTTTCTCATCATTTTGGACCGTGGGCTATAGCCCATATCGTACGGCATACTATAGCGCGCCGTTTTTCATCATTTTTGAAGATTTGAAAAAAATGACGAAATGACAAAAACGATGGGTTATAGCCCATGTTTTTTGAAATTTTGAAAAAAACAGTTAGCCTCGTTTCTCATCATTTTGGACCGTGGGCTATAGCCCATATCGTACGGCATACTATAGCGAGCCGTTTTTCATCATTTTTGAAGATTTGAAAAAAATTACAAAATGACAAAAACGATGGGTCATAGCCCATGTTTTTTGAAATTTTGAAAAAAAAAGTTAGCCTCGTTTCTCATCATTTTGGACCGTGGGCTATAGCCCATATCGTACGGCATATTATAGCGCGCCGTTTTTCATCATTTTTGAAGATTTGAAAAAAATGACGAAATGACAAAAACGATGGGTTATAGCCCATGTTTTTTGAAATTTTGGAAAAAAAAGTTAGCCTCGTTTCTCATCATTTTGGACCATGGGCTATAGCCCATATCGTACGGCATACTATAGCGCGCCGTTTTTCATCATTTTTGAGGATTTGAAAAAAATGACGAAATGACAAAAACGATGGGTTATAGCCCATGTTTTTTAAAATTTTGAAAAAAAAAGTTAGCCTCGTTTCTCATCATTTTGGACCGTGGGCTATAGCCCATATCGTACGGCATACTATAGCGCGCCGTTTTTCATCATTTTTGAAGATTTGAAAAAAATGACGAAATTACAAAAACGATGGGTTATAGCCCATGTTTTTTGAAATTTTGAAAAAAAAGTTTAGCCTCGTTTCTCATCATTTTGGACCATGGGCTATAGCCCATATCGTACGGCATACTATAGCGCGCCGTTTTTCATCATTTTTGAGGATTTGAAAAAAATGACGAAATTACAAAAACGATGGGTTATAGCCCATGTTTTTTGAAATTTTGAAAAAAAAAGTTAGCCTCGTTTCTCATCATTTTGGACCGTGGGCTATAGCCCATAACGTACGGCATACTATATCGCGCCGTTTTTCATCATTTTTGAAGATTTGAAAAAAATGACGAAATGACAAAAACGATGGGTTATAGGCCATGTTTTTTGAAATTTTGAAAAAAAAAGTTAGCCTCGTTTCTCATCATTTTGGACCGTGGGCTATAGCCCATATCGTACGGCATACTATAGCGCGCCGTTTTTCATCATTTTTGAAGATTTGAAAAAAATGACGAAATGACAAAAACGATGGGTTATAGCCAATTTTTTTTGAAATTTTGAAAAAAAAAGTTAGCCTCGTTTCTCATCATTTTGGACCGTGGGCTATAGCCCATATCGTACGGCATACTATAGCGCGCCGTTTTTCATCATTTTTGAAGATTTGAAAAAAATGACGAAATGACAAAAACGATGGGTTATAGCCCATGTTTTTTGAAGTTTTGAAAAAAAAAGTTAGCCTCGTTTCTCATCATTTTGGACCATGGGCTATAGCCCATATCGTACGGCATACTATAGCGCGCCGTTTTTCATCATTTTTGAAGATTTGAAAAAAATGACGAAATGACAAAAACGATGGGTTATAGCCCATGTTTTTTGAAATTTTGAAAAAAAAAGTTAGCCTCGTTTCTCATCATTTTGGACCGTGGGCTATAGCCCATATCGTACGGCATACTATAGCGCGCCGTTTTTCATCATTTTTGAAGATTTGAAAAAAATGACAAAATGACAAAAACGATGGGTTATAGCCCATGTTTTTTGAAATTTTGAAAAAAAAAGTTAGCCTCGTTTCTCATCATTTTGGACCGTGGGCTATAGCCCATATCGTACGGCATACTATAGCGCGCCGTTTTTCATCATTTTTGAAGATTTGAAAAAAATGACGAAATGACAAAAACGATGGGTTATAGCCCATGTTTTTTGAAATTTTGAAAAAAAAAGTTAGCCTCATTTCTCATCATTTTGGACCATGGGCTATAGCCCATATCGTACGGCATACTATAGCGCGCCGTTTTTCATAATTTTTGAGGATTTGAAAAAAATGACGAAATGACAAAAACGATGGGTTATAGCCCATGTTTTTTGAAATTTTGAAAAAAAAAGTTAGCCTCGTTTCTCATCATTTTGGACCGTGGGCTATAGCCCATATCGTACGGCATACTATAGCGCGCCGTTTTTCATCATTTTTGAAGATTTGAAAAAAATGACGAAATGAAAAAAACGATGGGTTATAGCCCATGTTTTTAGAAATTTTGAAAAAAAAAGTTATCCTCGTTTCTCATCATTTTGGACCATGGGCTATAGCCTATATCGTACGGCATACTATAGCGCGCCATTTTTTATCATTTTTGATGATTTGACAAAAATGAAAAAATGAAAAAAACGATGGGTTATAGCCCATGTTTTCTGAAATTTTGAAAAAAAAAGTTAGCCTCGTTTCTCATCATTTTGGACCATGGGCTATAGCCTATATCGTACGACATACTATAGCGCGCCGTTTTTCATCATTTTTGATGATTTGACAAAAATGAAAAAATGAAAAAACGATGGGTTATAGCCCATGTTTTTAGAAATTTTGAAAAAAAAAGTTATCCTCGTTTCTCATCATTTTGGACCATGGGCTATAGCCTATATCGTACGGCATACTATAGCGCGCCATTTTTCATCCTTTTTGATGATTTGACAAAAATGAAAAAATGAAAAAAACGATGGGTTATAGCCCATGTTTTCTGAAATTTTGAAAAAAAAAGTTAGCCTCGTTTCTCATCATTTTGGACCATGGGCTATAGCCCATATCGTACGGCATACTATAGCGCGCCGTTTTTCATCATTTTTGAGGATTTGAAAAAAATGACGAAATTACAAAAACGATGGGTTATAGCCCATGTTTTTTGAAATTTTGAAAAAAAAAGTTAGCCTCGTTTCTCATCATTTTGGACCGTGGGCTATAGCCCATATCGTACGGCATACTATAGCGCGCCGTTTTTCATCATTTTTGAAGATTTGAAAAAAATGACGAAATGACAAAAACGATGGGTTATAGCCCATGTTTTTTGAAATTTTGAAAAAAAAAGTTAGCCTCATTTCTCATCATTTTGGACCATGGGCTATAGCCCATATCGTACGGCATACTATAGCGCGCCGTTTTTCATCATTTTTGAGGATTTGAAAAAAATGACGAAATGACAAAAACGATGGGTTATAGCCCATGTTTTTTGAAATTTTGAAAAAAAAAGTTAGCCTTGTTTCTCATCATTTTGGACCGTGGGCTATAGCCCATATCGTACGGCATACTATAGCGCGCCGTTTTTCATCATTTTTGAAGATTTGAAAAAAATGACGAAATGAAAAAAACGATGGGTTATAGCCCATGTTTTTAGAAATTTTGAAAAAAAAAGTTATCCTCGTTTCTCATCATTTTGGACCATGGGCTATAGCCTATATCGTACGGCATACTATAGCGCGCCATTTTTTATCATTTTTGATGATTTGACAAAAATGAAAAAATGAAAAAAACGATGGGTTATAGCCCATGTTTTCTGAAATTTTGAAAAAAAAAGTTAGCCTCGTTTCTCATCATTTTGGACCATGGGCTATAGCCTATATCGTACGACATACTATAGCGCGCCGTTTTTCATCATTTTTGATGATTTGACAAAAATGAAAAAATGAAAAAACGATGGGTTATAGCCCATGTTTTTAGAAATTTTGAAAAAAAAAGTTATCCTCGTTTCTCATCATTTTGGACCATGGGCTATAGCCTATATCGTACGGCATACTATAGCGCGCCATTTTTCATCCTTTTTGATGATTTGACAAAAATGAAAAAATGAAAAAAACGATGGGTTATAGCCCATGTTTTCTGAAATTTTGAAAAAAAAAGTTAGCCTCGTTTCTCATCATTTTGGACCATGGGCTATAGCCCATAACATTATTTGACACTTTTGGTTGTTGAAAAACAGCTTCTAACCATTATTTGACACTTTGGTTGTTGAGAAACAGCTCCTAAAACATTATTTTACACTTTTGGTTATTGAGAAACAGCTCCTAAAACATTATTTGACACTTTTGGTTGTTGAAAAACAGCTTCTAACCATTATTTGACACTTTGGTTGTTGAGAAACAGCTCCTAAAACATTATTTTACACTTTTGGTTGTTGAGAAACAGCTGCTAAAACATTATTTGACACTTTTGGTTGTTGAAAAACAGCTTCTAACCATTATTTGACACTTTGGTTGTTGAGAAACAGCTCCTAAAACATTATTTTACACTTTTGGTTGTTGAGAAACAGCTCCTAAAACATTATTTGACACTTTTGGTTGTTGAAAAACAGCTTCTAACCATTATTTGACACTTTGGTTGTTGAGAAACAGCTCCTAAAACATTATTTTACACTTTTGGTTATTGAGAAACAGCTCCCAAAACATTATTTGACACTTTTGGTTGTTGAAAAACAGCTTCTAACCATTATTTGACACTTTGGTTGTTGAGAAACAGCTCCTAAAACATTATTTTACACTTTTGGTTGTTGAGAAACAGCTCCTAAAACATTATTTGACACTTTTGGTTGTTGAAAAACAGCTTCTAACCATTATTTGACACTTTGGTTGTTGAGAAACAGCTCCTAAAACATTATTTTACACTTTTGGTTATTGAGAAACAGCTCCTAAAACATTATTTGACACTTTTGGTTGTTGAAAAACAGCTTCTAACCATTATTTGACACTTTGGTTGTTGAGAAACAGCTCCTAAAACATTATTTGACACTTTTGGTTGTTGAAAAACAGCTTCTAACCATTATTTGACACTTTGGTTGTTGAGAAACAGCTCCTAAAACATTATTTTACACTTTTGGTTGTTGAGAAACAGCTCCTAAAACATTATTTGACACTTTTGGTTGTTGAAAAACAGCTTCTAACCATTATTTGACACTTTGGTTGTTGAGAAACAGCTCCTAAAACATTATTTTACACTTTTGGTTATTGAGAAACAGCTCCTAAAACATTATTTGACACTTTTGGTTGTTGAAAAACAGCTTCTAACCATTATTTGACACTTTGGTTGTTGAGAAACAGCTCCTAAAACATTATTTGACACTTTTGGTTGTTGAAAAACAGCTTCTAACCATTATTTGACACTTTGGTTGTTGAGAAACAGCTCCTAAAACATTATTTTACACTTTTGGTTATTGAGAAACAGCTCCTAAAACATTATTTGACACTTTTGGTTGTTGAAAAACAGCTTCTAACCATTATTTGACACTTTGGTTGTTGAGAAACAGCTCCTAAAACATTATTTGACACTTTTGGTTGTTGAAAAACAGCTTCTAACCATTATTTGACACTTTGGTTGTTGAGAAACAGCTCCTAAAACATTATTTTACACTTTTGGTTATTGAGAAACAGCTCCTAAAACATTATTTGACACTTTTGGTTGTTGAAAAACAGCTTCTAACCATTATTTGACACTTTGGTTGTTGAGAAACAGCTCCTAAAACATTATTTTACACTTTTGGTTATTGAGAAACAGCTCCTAAAACATTATTTGACACTTTTGGTTGTTGAAAAACAGCTTCTAACCATTATTTGACACTTTGGTTGTTGAGAAACAGCTCCTAAAACATTATTTGACACTTTTGGTTGTTGAAAAACAGCTTCTAACCATTATTTGACACTTTGGTTGTTGAGAAACAGCTCCTAAAACATTATTTTACACTTTTGGTTATTGAGAAACAGCTCCTAAAACATTATTTGACACTTTTGGTTGTTGAAAAACAGCTTCTAACCATTATTTGACACTTTGGTTGTTGAGAAACAGCTCCTAAAACATTCTTTTACACTTTTGGTTATTGAGAAACAGCTCCTAAAACATTATTTGACACTTTTGGTTGTTGAAAAACAGCTTCTAACCATTATTTGACACTTTGGTTGTTGAGAAACAGCTCCTAAAACATTATTTTACACTTTTGGTTATTGAGAAACAGCTCCTAAAACATTATTTGACACTTTTGGTTGTTGAAAAACAGCTTCTAACCATTATTTGACACTTTGGTTGTTGAGAAACAGCTCCTAAAACATTATTTTACACTTTTGGTTGTTGAGAAACAGCTGCTAAAACATTATTTGACACTTTTGGTTGTTGAAAAACAGCTTCTAACCATTATTTGACACTTTGGTTGTTGAGAAACAGCTCCTAAAACATTATTTTACACTTTTGGTTGTTGAGAAACAGCTCCTAAAACATTATTTGACACTTTTGGTTGTTGAAAAACAGCTTCTAACCATTATTTGACACTTTGGTTGTTGAGAAACAGCTCCTAAAACATTATTTTACACTTTTGGTTATTGAGAAACAGCTCCCAAAACATTATTTGACACTTTTGGTTGTTGAAAAACAGCTTCTAACCATTATTTGACACTTTGGTTGTTGAGAAACAGCTCCTAAAACATTATTTTACACTTTTGGTTGTTGAGAAACAGCTCCTAAAACATTATTTGACACTTTTGGTTGTTGAAAAACAGCTTCTAACCATTATTTGACACTTTGGTTGTTGAGAAACAGCTCCTAAAACATTATTTTACACTTTTGGTTATTGAGAAACAGCTCCTAAAACATTATTTGACACTTTTGGTTGTTGAAAAACAGCTTCTAACCATTATTTGACACTTTGGTTGTTGAGAAACAGCTCCTAAAACATTATTTGACACTTTTGGTTGTTGAAAAACAGCTTCTAACCATTATTTGACACTTTGGTTGTTGAGAAACAGCTCCTAAAACATTATTTTACACTTTTGGTTGTTGAGAAACAGCTCCTAAAACATTATTTGACACTTTTGGTTGTTGAAAAACAGCTTCTAACCATTATTTGACACTTTGGTTGTTGAGAAACAGCTCCTAAAACATTATTTTACACTTTTGGTTATTGAGAAACAGCTCCTAAAACATTATTTGACACTTTTGGTTGTTGAAAAACAGCTTCTAACCATTATTTGACACTTTGGTTGTTGAGAAACAGCTCCTAAAACATTATTTTACACTTTTGGTTATTGAGAAACAGCTCCTAAAACATTATTTGACACTTTTGGTTGTTGAAAAACAGCTTCTAACCATTATTTGACACTTTGGTTGTTGAGAAACAGCTCCTAAAACATTATTTTACACTTTTGGTTATTGAGAAACAGCTCCTAAAACATTATTTGACACTTTTGGTTGTTGAAAAACAGCTTCTAACCATTATTTGACACTTTGGTTGTTGAGAAACAGCTCCTAAAACATTATTTTACACTTTTGGTTATTGAGAAACAGCTCCTAAAACATTATTTGACACTTTTGGTTGTTGAAAAACAGCTTCTAACCATTATTTGACACTTTGGTTGTTGAGAAACAGCTCCTAAAACATTCTTTTACACTTTTGGTTATTGAGAAACAGCTCCTAAAACATTATTTGACACTTTTGGTTGTTGAAAAACAGCTTCTAACCATTATTTGACACTTTGGTTGTTGAGAAACAGCTCCTAAAACATTATTTTACACTTTTGGTTATTGAGAAACAGCTCCTAAAACATTATTTGACACTTTTGGTTGTTGAAAAACAGCTTCTAACCATTATTTGACACTTTGGTTGTTGAGAAACAGCTCCTAAAACATTATTTTACACTTTTGGTTGTTGAGAAACAGCTGCTAAAACATTATTTGACACTTTTGGTTGTTGAAAAACAGCTTCTAACCATTATTTGACACTTTGGTTGTTGAGAAACAGCTCCTAAAACATTATTTTATACTTTTGGTTGTTGAGAAACAGCTCCTAAAACATTATTTGACACTTTTGGTTGTTGAAAAACAGCTTCTAACCATTATTTGACACTTTGGTTGTTGAGAAACAGCTCCTAAAACATTATTTTACACTTTTGGTTGTTGAGAAACAGCTGCTAAAACATTATTTGACACTTTTGGTTGTTGAAAAACAGCTTCTAACCATTATTTGACACTTTGGTTGTTGAGAAACAGCTCCTAAAACATTATTTTACACTTTTGGTTGTTGAGAAACAGCTCCTAAAACATTATTTGACACTTTTGGTTGTTGAAAAACAGCTTCTAACCATTATTTGACACTTTGGTTGTTGAGAAACAGCTCCTAAAACATTATTTTACACTTTTGGTTATTGAGAAACAGCTCCCAAAACATTATTTGACACTTTTGGTTGTTGAAAAACAGCTTCTAACCATTATTTGACACTTTGGTTGTTGAGAAACAGCTCCTAAAACATTATTTTACACTTTTGGTTGTTGAGAAACAGCTCCTAAAACATTATTTGACACTTTTGGTTGTTGAAAAACAGCTTCTAACCATTATTTGACACTTTGGTTGTTGAGAAACAGCTCCTAAAACATTATTTTACACTTTTGGTTATTGAGAAACAGCTCCTAAAACATTATTTGACACTTTTGGTTGTTGAAAAACAGCTTCTAACCATTATTTGACACTTTGGTTGTTGAGAAACAGCTCCTAAAACATTATTTGACACTTTTGGTTGTTGAAAAACAGCTTCTAACCATTATTTGACACTTTGGTTGTTGAGAAACAGCTCCTAAAACATTATTTTACACTTTTGGTTGTTGAGAAACAGCTCCTAAAACATTATTTGACACTTTTGGTTGTTGAAAAACAGCTTCTAACCATTATTTGACACTTTGGTTGTTGAGAAACAGCTCCTAAAACATTATTTGACACTTTTGGTTGTTGAAAAACAGCTTCTAACCATTATTTGACACTTTGGTTGTTGAGAAACAGCTCCTAAAACATTATTTGACACTTTTGGTTGTTGAAAAACAGCTTCTAACCATTATTTGACACTTTGGTTGTTGAGAAACAGCTCCTAAAACATTATTTTACACTTTTGGTTATTGAGAAACAGCTCCTAAAACATTATTTGACACTTTTGGTTGTTGAAAAACAGCTTCTAACCATTATTTGACACTTTGGTTGTTGAGAAACAGCTCCTAAAACATTATTTTACACTTTTGGTTATTGAGAAACAGCTCCTAAAACATTATTTGACACTTTTGGTTGTTGAAAAACAGCTTCTAACCATTATTTGACACTTTGGTTGTTGAGAAACAGCTCCTAAAACATTATTTGACACTTTTGGTTGTTGAAAAACAGCTTCTAACCATTATTTGACACTTTGGTTGTTGAGAAACAGCTCCTAAAACATTATTTTACACTTTTGGTTATTGAGAAACAGCTCCTAAAACATTATTTGACACTTTTGGTTGTTGAAAAACAGCTTCTAACCATTATTTGACACTTTGGTTGTTGAGAAACAGCTCCTAAAACATTATTTTACACTTTTGGTTATTGAGAAACAGCTCCTAAAACATTATTTGACACTTTTGGTTGTTGAAAAACAGCTTCTAACCATTATTTGACACTTTGGTTGTTGAGAAACAGCTCCTAAAACATTATTTGACACTTTTGGTTGTTGAAAAACAGCTTCTAACCATTATTTGACACTTTGGTTGTTGAGAAACAGCTCCTAAAACATTATTTGACACTTTTGGTTGTTGAAAAACAGCTTCTAACCATTATTTGACACTTTGGTTGTTGAGAAACAGCTCCTAAAACATTATTTTACACTTTTGGTTATTGAGAAACAGCTCCTAAAACATTATTTGACACTTTTGGTTGTTGAAAAACAGCTTCTAACCATTATTTGACACTTTGGTTGTTGAGAAACAGCTCCTAAAACATTATTTTACACTTTTGGTTATTGAGAAACAGCTCCTAAAACATTATTTGACACTTTTGGTTGTTGAAAAACAGCTTCTAACCATTATTTGACACTTTGGTTGTTGAGAAACAGCTCCTAAAACATTATTTGACACTTTTGGTTGTTGAAAAACAGCTTCTAACCATTATTTGACACTTTGGTTGTTGAGAAACAGCTCCTAAAACATTATTTTACACTTTTGGTTATTGAGAAACAGCTCCTAAAACATTATTTGACACTTTTGGTTGTTGAAAAACAGCTTCTAACCATTATTTGACACTTTGGTTGTTGAGAAACAGCTCCTAAAACATTATTTGACACTTTTGGTTGTTGAAAAACAGCTTCTAACCATTATTTGACACTTTGGTTGTTGAGAAACAGCTCCTAAAACATTATTTTACACTTTTGGTTATTGAGAAACAGCTCCTAAAACATTATTTGACACTTTTGGTTGTTGAAAAACAGCTTCTAACCATTATTTGACACTTTGGTTGTTGAGAAACAGCTCCTAAAACATTATTTTACACTTTTGGTTATTGAGAAACAGCTCCTAAAACATTATTTGACACTTTTGGTTGTTGAAAAACAGCTTCTAACCATTATTTGACACTTTGGTTGTTGAGAAACAGCTCCTAAAACATTATTTGACACTTTTGGTTGTTGAAAAACAGCTTCTAACCATTATTTGACACTTTGGTTGTTGAGAAACAGCTCCTAAAACATTATTTTACACTTTTGGTTATTGAGAAACAGCTCCTAAAACATTATTTGACACTTTTGGTTGTTGAAAAACAGCTTCTAACCATTATTTGACACTTTGGTTGTTGAGAAACAGCTCCTAAAACATTATTTTACACTTTTGGTTATTGAGAAACAGCTCCTAAAACATTATTTGACACTTTTGGTTGTTGAAAAACAGCTTCTAAACATTATTTGACACTTTGGTTGTTGAGAAACAGCTCCTAAAACATTATTTTACACTTTTGGTTGTTGAGAAACAGCTGCTAAAACATTATTTGACACTTTTGGTTGTTGAAAAACAGCTTCTAACCATTATTTGACACTTTGGTTGTTGAGAAACAGCTCCTAAAACATTATTTTACACTTTTGGTTATTGAGAAACAGCTCCTAAAACATTATTTGACACTTTTGGTTGTTGAAAAACAGCTTCTAACCATTATTTGACACTTTGGTTGTTGAGAAACAGCTCCTAAAACATTATTTTACACTTTTGGTTATTGAGAAACAGCTCCTAAAACATTATTTGACACTTTTGGTTGTTGAAAAACAGCTTCTAACCATTATTTGACACTTTGGTTGTTGAGAAACAGCTCCTAAAACATTATTTGACACTTTTGGTTGTTGAAAAACAGCTTCTAACCATTATTTGACACTTTGGTTGTTGAGAAACAGCTCCTAAAACATTATTTTACACTTTTGGTTATTGAGAAACAGCTCCTAAAACATTATTTGACACTTTTGGTTGTTGAAAAACAGCTTCTAACCATTATTTGACACTTTGGTTGTTGAGAAACAGCTCCTAAAACATTATTTTACACTTTTGGTTATTGAGAAACAGCTCCTAAAACATTATTTGACACTTTTGGTTGTTGAAAAACAGCTTCTAACCATTATTTGACACTTTGGTTGTTGAGAAACAGCTCCTAAAACATTATTTGACACTTTTGGTTGTTGAAAAACAGCTTCTAACCATTATTTGACACTTTGGTTGTTGAGAAACAGCTCCTAAAACATTATTTTACACTTTTGGTTATTGAGAAACAGCTCCTAAAACATTATTTGACACTTTTGGTTGTTGAAAAACAGCTTCTAACCATTATTTGACACTTTGGTTGTTGAGAAACAGCTCCTAAAACATTATTTTACACTTTTGGTTATTGAGAAACAGCTCCTAAAACATTATTTGACACTTTTGGTTGTTGAAAAACAGCTTCTAACCATTATTTGACACTTTGGTTGTTGAGAAACAGCTCCTAAAACATTATTTGACACTTTTGGTTGTTGAAAAACAGCTTCTAACCATTATTTGACACTTTGGTTGTTGAGAAACAGCTCCTAAAACATTATTTGACACTTTTGGTTGTTGAAAAACAGCTTCTAACCATTATTTGACACTTTGGTTGTTGAGAAACAGCTCCTAAAACATTATTTGACACTTTTGGTTGTTGAAAAACAGCTTCTAACCATTATTTGACACTTTGGTTGTTGAGAAACAGCTCCTAAAACATTATTTTACACTTTTGGTTATTGAGAAACAGCTCCTAAAACATTATTTGACACTTTTGGTTGTTGAAAAACAGCTTCTAACCATTATTTGACACTTTGGTTGTTGAGAAACAGCTCCTAAAACATTATTTTACACTTTTGGTTATTGAGAAACAGCTCCTAAAACATTATTTGACACTTTTGGTTGTTGAAAAACAGCTTCTAACCATTATTTGACACTTTGGTTGTTGAGAAACAGCTCCTAAAACATTATTTTACACTTTTGGTTATTGAGAAACAGCTCCTAAAACATTATTTGACACTTTTGGTTGTTGAAAAACAGCTTCTAACCATTATTTGACACTTTGGTTGTTGAGAAACAGCTCCTAAAACATTATTTTACACTTTTGGTTATTGAGAAACAGCTCCTAAAACATTATTTGACACTTTTGGTTGTTGAAAAACAGCTTCTAACCATTATTTGACACTTTGGTTGTTGAGAAACAGCTCCTAAAACATTATTTGACACTTTTGGTTGTTGAAAAACAGCTTCTAACCATTATTTGACACTTTGGTTGTTGAGAAACAGCTCCTAAAACATTATTTTACACTTTTGGTTATTGAGAAACAGCTCCTAAAACATTATTTGACACTTTTGGTTGTTGAAAAACAGCTTCTAACCATTATTTGACACTTTGGTTGTTGAGAAACAGCTCCTAAAACATTATTTTACACTTTTGGTTATTGAGAAACAGCTCCTAAAACATTATTTGACACTTTTGGTTGTTGAAAAACAGCTTCTAACCATTATTTGACACTTTGGTTGTTGAGAAACAGCTCCTAAAACATTATTTGACACTTTTGGTTGTTGAAAAACAGCTTCTAACCATTATTTGACACTTTGGTTGTTGAGAAACAGCTCCTAAAACATTATTTTACACTTTTGGTTATTGAGAAACAGCTCCTAAAACATTATTTGACACTTTTGGTTGTTGAAAAACAGCTTCTAACCATTATTTGACACTTTGGTTGTTGAGAAACAGCTCCTAAAACATTATTTGACACTTTTGGTTGTTGAAAAACAGCTTCTAACCATTATTTGACACTTTGGTTGTTGAGAAACAGCTCCTAAAACATTATTTTACACTTTTGGTTATTGAGAAACAGCTCCTAAAACATTATTTGACACTTTTGGTTGTTGAAAAACAGCTTCTAACCATTATTTGACACTTTGGTTGTTGAGAAACAGCTCCTAAAACATTATTTTACACTTTTGGTTATTGAGAAACAGCTCCTAAAACATTATTTGACACTTTTGGTTGTTGAAAAACAGCTTCTAACCATTATTTGACACTTTGGTTGTTGAGAAACAGCTCCTAAAACATTATTTGACACTTTTGGTTGTTGAAAAACAGCTTCTAACCATTATTTGACACTTTGGTTGTTGAGAAACAGCTCCTAAAACATTATTTTACACTTTTGGTTATTGAGAAACAGCTCCTAAAACATTATTTGACACTTTTGGTTGTTGAAAAACAGCTTCTAACCATTATTTGACACTTTGGTTGTTGAGAAACAGCTCCTAAAACATTCTTTTACACTTTTGGTTATTGAGAAACAGCTCCTAAAACATTATTTGACACTTTTGGTTGTTGAAAAACAGCTTCTAACCATTATTTGACACTTTGGTTGTTGAGAAACAGCTCCTAAAACATTATTTTACACTTTTGGTTATTGAGAAACAGCTCCTAAAACATTATTTGACACTTTTGGTTGTTGAAAAACAGCTTCTAACCATTATTTGACACTTTGGTTGTTGAGAAACAGCTCCTAAAACATTATTTTACACTTTTGGTTGTTGAGAAACAGCTGCTAAAACATTATTTGACACTTTTGGTTGTTGAAAAACAGCTTCTAACCATTATTTGACACTTTGGTTGTTGAGAAACAGCTCCTAAAACATTATTTTACACTTTTGGTTGTTGAGAAACAGCTCCTAAAACATTATTTGACACTTTTGGTTGTTGAAAAACAGCTTCTAACCATTATTTGACACTTTGGTTGTTGAGAAACAGCTCCTAAAACATTATTTTACACTTTTGGTTATTGAGAAACAGCTCCCAAAACATTATTTGACACTTTTGGTTGTTGAAAAACAGCTTCTAACCATTATTTGACACTTTGGTTGTTGAGAAACAGCTCCTAAAACATTATTTTACACTTTTGGTTGTTGAGAAACAGCTCCTAAAACATTATTTGACACTTTTGGTTGTTGAAAAACAGCTTCTAACCATTATTTGACACTTTGGTTGTTGAGAAACAGCTCCTAAAACATTATTTTACACTTTTGGTTATTGAGAAACAGCTCCTAAAACATTATTTGACACTTTTGGTTGTTGAAAAACAGCTTCTAACCATTATTTGACACTTTGGTTGTTGAGAAACAGCTCCTAAAACATTATTTGACACTTTTGGTTGTTGAAAAACAGCTTCTAACCATTATTTGACACTTTGGTTGTTGAGAAACAGCTCCTAAAACATTATTTTACACTTTTGGTTGTTGAGAAACAGCTCCTAAAACATTATTTGACACTTTTGGTTGTTGAAAAACAGCTTCTAACCATTATTTGACACTTTGGTTGTTGAGAAACAGCTCCTAAAACATTATTTTACACTTTTGGTTATTGAGAAACAGCTCCTAAAACATTATTTGACACTTTTGGTTGTTGAAAAACAGCTTCTAACCATTATTTGACACTTTGGTTGTTGAGAAACAGCTCCTAAAACATTATTTGACACTTTTGGTTGTTGAAAAACAGCTTCTAACCATTATTTGACACTTTGGTTGTTGAGAAACAGCTCCTAAAACATTATTTTACACTTTTGGTTATTGAGAAACAGCTCCTAAAACATTATTTGACACTTTTGGTTGTTGAAAAACAGCTTCTAACCATTATTTGACACTTTGGTTGTTGAGAAACAGCTCCTAAAACATTATTTTACACTTTTGGTTATTGAGAAACAGCTCCTAAAACATTATTTGACACTTTTGGTTGTTGAAAAACAGCTTCTAACCATTATTTGACACTTTGGTTGTTGAGAAACAGCTCCTAAAACATTATTTGACACTTTTGGTTGTTGAAAAACAGCTTCTAACCATTATTTGACACTTTGGTTGTTGAGAAACAGCTCCTAAAACATTATTTTACACTTTTGGTTATTGAGAAACAGCTCCTAAAACATTATTTGACACTTTTGGTTGTTGAAAAACAGCTTCTAACCATTATTTGACACTTTGGTTGTTGAGAAACAGCTCCTAAAACATTATTTTACACTTTTGGTTATTGAGAAACAGCTCCTAAAACATTATTTGACACTTTTGGTTGTTGAAAAACAGCTTCTAACCATTATTTGACACTTTGGTTGTTGAGAAACAGCTCCTAAAACATTATTTTACACTTTTGGTTATTGAGAAACAGCTCCTAAAACATTATTTGACACTTTTGGTTGTTGAAAAACAGCTTCTAACCATTATTTGACACTTTGGTTGTTGAGAAACAGCTCCTAAAACATTATTTTACACTTTTGGTTGTTGAGAAACAGCTCCTAAAACATTATTTGACACTTTTGGTTGTTGAAAAACAGCTTCTAACCATTATTTGACACTTTGGTTGTTGAGAAACAGCTCCTAAAACATTATTTTACACTTTTGGTTATTGAGAAACAGCTCCTAAAACATTATTTGACACTTTTGGTTGTTGAAAAACAGCTTCTAACCATTATTTGACACTTTGGTTGTTGAGAAACAGCTCCTAAAACATTATTTGACACTTTTGGTTGTTGAAAAACAGCTTCTAACCATTATTTGACACTTTGGTTGTTGAGAAACAGCTCCTAAAACATTATTTTACACTTTTGGTTATTGAGAAACAGCTCCTAAAACATTATTTGACACTTTTGGTTGTTGAAAAACAGCTTCTAACCATTATTTGACACTTTGGTTGTTGAGAAACAGCTCCTAAAACATTATTTTACACTTTTGGTTATTGAGAAACAGCTCCTAAAACATTATTTGACACTTTTGGTTGTTGAAAAACAGCTTCTAACCATTATTTGACACTTTGGTTGTTGAGAAACAGCTCCTAAAACATTATTTGACACTTTTGGTTGTTGAAAAACAGCTTCTAACCATTATTTGACACTTTGGTTGTTGAGAAACAGCTCCTAAAACATTATTTTACACTTTTGGTTATTGAGAAACAACTCCTAAAACATTATTTGACACTTTTGGTTGTTGAAAAACAGCTTCTAACCATTATTTGACACTTTGGTTGTTGAGAAACAGCTCCTAAAACATTATTTGACACTTTTGGTTGTTGAAAAACAGCTTCTAACCATTATTTGACACTTTGGTTGTTGAGAAACAGCTCCTAAAACATTATTTTACACTTTTGGTTATTGAGAAACAGCTCCTAAAACATTATTTGACACTTTTGGTTGTTGAAAAACAGCTTCTAACCATTATTTGACACTTTGGTTGTTGAGAAACAGCTCCTAAAACATTATTTTACACTTTTGGTTATTGAGAAACAGCTCCTAAAACATTATTTGACACTTTTGGTTGTTGAAAAACAGCTTCTAACCATTATTTGACACTTTGGTTGTTGAGAAACAGCTCCTAAAACATTATTTGACACTTTTGGTTGTTGAAAAACAGCTTCTAACCATTATTTGACACTTTGGTTGTTGAGAAACAGCTCCTAAAACATTATTTTACACTTTTGGTTATTGAGAAACAGCTCCTAAAACATTATTTGACACTTTTGGTTGTTGAAAAACAGCTTCTAACCATTATTTGACACTTTGGTTGTTGAGAAACAGCTCCTAAAACATTCTTTTACACTTTTGGTTATTGAGAAACAGCTCCTAAAACATTATTTGACACTTTTGGTTGTTGAAAAACAGCTTCTAACCATTATTTGACACTTTGGTTGTTGAGAAACAGCTCCTAAAACATTATTTTACACTTTTGGTTATTGAGAAACAGCTCCTAAAACATTATTTGACACTTTTGGTTGTTGAAAAACAGCTTCTAACCATTATTTGACACTTTGGTTGTTGAGAAACAGCTCCTAAAACATTATTTTACACTTTTGGTTGTTGAGAAACAGCTGCTAAAACATTATTTGACACTTTTGGTTGTTGAAAAACAGCTTCTAACCATTATTTGACACTTTGGTTGTTGAGAAACAGCTCCTAAAACATTATTTTACACTTTTGGTTGTTGAGAAACAGCTCCTAAAACATTATTTGACACTTTTGGTTGTTGAAAAACAGCTTCTAACCATTATTTGACACTTTGGTTGTTGAGAAACAGCTCCTAAAACATTATTTGACACTTTTGGTTGTTGAAAAACAGCTTCTAACCATTATTTGACACTTTGGTTGTTGAGAAACAGCTCAGCCCACGGTCCAAAATGATGAGAAACGAGGCTAACTTTTTTTTTCAAAATTTCAAAAAACATGGGCTATAACCCATCGTTTTTTTCATTTCGTCATTTTTTTCAAATCTTCAAAAATGATGAAAAACGGCGCGCTATAGTATGCCGTACGATATGGGCTATAGCCCACGGTCCAAAATGATGAGAAAAGAGGCTAACTTTTTTTTTCAAAATTTCAAAAAACATGGGCTATAACCCATCGTTTTTGTCATTTCGTCATTTTTTTCAAATCTTCAAAAATGATGAAAAACGGCTCGCTATAGTATGCCGTACGATATGGGCTATAGCCCACGGTCCAAAATGATGAGAAACGAGGCTAACTTTTTTTTCCAAAATTTCAAAAAACATGGGCTATAACCCATCGTTTTTGTCATTTCGTCATTTTTTTCAAATCCTCAAAAATGATGAAAAACGGCGCGCTATAGTATGCCGTACGATATGGGCTATAGCCCACGGTCCAAAATGATGAGAAACGAGGCTAACTTTTTTTTTCAAAATTTCAAAAAACATGGGCTATAACCCATCGTTTTTGTAATTTCGTAATTTTTTTCAAATCTTCAAAAATGATGAAAAACGGCGCGCTATAGTATGCCGTACGATATGGGCTATAGCCCACGGTCCAAAATGATGAGAAACGAGGCTAACTTTTTTTTTCAAAATTTCAAAAAACATGGGCTATAACCCATCGTTTTTGTCATTTCGTCATTTTTTTCAAATCTTCAAAAATGATGAAAAACGGCGCGCTATAGTATGCCGTACGATATGGGCTATAGCCCACGGTCCAAAATGATGAGAAACGAGGCTAACTTTTTTTTTCAAAATTTCAAAAAACATGGGCTATAACCCATCGTTTTTGTAATTTCGTCATTTTTTTCAAATCCTCAAAAATGATGAAAAACGGCGCGCTATAGTATGCCGTACGATATGGGCTATAGCCCATGGTCCAAAATGATGAGAAACGAGGCTAACTTTTTTTTTCAAAATTTCAGAAAACATGGGCTATAACCCATCGTTTTTTCATTTTTTCATTTTTGTCAAATCATCAAAAATGATGAAAAACGGCGCGCTATAGTATGTCGTACGATATAGGCTATAGCCCATGGTCCAAAATGATGAGAAACGAGGCTAACTTTTTTTTTCAAAATTTCAGAAAACATGGGCTATAACCCATCGTTTTTTTCATTTTTTCATTTTTGTCAAATCATCAAAAATGATAAAAAATGGCGCGCTATAGTATGCCGTACGATATAGGCTATAGCCCATGGTCCAAAATGATGAGAAACGAGGATAACTTTTTTTTTCAAAATTTCTAAAAACATGGGCTATAACCCATCGTTTTTTTCATTTCGTCATTTTTTTCAAATCTTCAAAAATGATGAAAAACGGCGCGCTATAGTATGCCGTACGATATGGGCTATAGCCCACGGTCCAAAATGATGAGAAACGAGGCTAACTTTTTTTTTCAAAATTTCAAAAAACATGGGCTATAACCCATCGTTTTTGTCATTTTGTCATTTTTTTCAAATCTTCAAAAATGATGAAAAACGGCGCGCTATAGTATGCCGTACGATATGGGCTATAGCCCACGGTCCAAAATGATGAGAAACGAGGCTAACTTTTTTTTTCAAAATTTCAAAAAACATGGGCTATAACCCATCGTTTTTGTCATTTCGTCATTTTTTTCAAATCTTCAAAAATGATGAAAAACGGCGCGCTATAGTATGCCGTACGATATGGGCTATAGCCCACGGTCCAAAATGATGAGAAACGAGGCTAACTTTTTTTTTCAAAATTTCAAAAAACATGGGCTATAACCCATCGTTTTTGTAATTTCGTCATTTTTTTCAAATCCTCAAAAATGATGAAACACGGCGCGCTATAGTATGCCGTACGATATGGGCTATAGCCCATGGTCCAAAATGATGAGAAACGAGGCTAACTTTTTTTTTCAAAATTTCAAAAAACTTGGGCTATAACCCATCGTGTTTGTCATTTCGTCATTTTTTTCAAATCCTCAAAAATGATGAAAAACGGCGCGCTATAGTATGCCGTACGATATGGGCTATAGCCCACGGTCCAAAATGATGAGAAACGAGGCTAACTTTTTTTTTCAAAATTTCAAAAAACATGGGCTATAACCCATCGTTTTTGTCATTTCGTCATTTTTTTCAAATCTTCAAAAATTATGAAAAACGGCTCGCTATAGTATGCCGTACGATATGGGCTATAGCCCACGGTCCAAAATGATGAGAAACGAGGCTAACTTTTTTTTTCAAAATTTCAAAAAACATGGGCTATAACCCATCGTTTTTGTAATTTCGTCATTTTTTTCAAATCTTCAAAAATGATGAAAAACGGCGCGCTATAGTATGCCGTACGATATGGGCTATAGCCCACGGTCCAAAATGATGAGAAACGAGGCTAACTTTTTTTTTCAAAATTTCAAAAAACATGGGCTATAACCCATCGTTTTTGTCATTTCGTCATTTTTTTCAAATCTTCAAAAATGATGAAAAACGGCGCGCTATAGTATGCCGTACGATATGGGCTATAGCCCACGGTCCAAAATGATGAGAAACGAGGCTAACTCTTTTTTCCAAAATTTCAAAAAACATGGGCTATAACCCATCGTTTTTGTAATTTCGTCATTTTTTTCAAATCCTCAAAAAGGATGAAAAACGGCGCGCTATAGTATGCCGTACGATATGGGCTATAGCCCATGGTCCAAAATGATGAGAAACGAGGCTAACCTTTTTTTTCAAAATTTCAAAAAACATGGGCTATAACCCATCGTTTTTGTCATTTCGTAATTTTTTTCAAATCTTCAAAAATGATAAAAAACGGCGCGCTATAGTATGCCGTACGATATGGGCTATAGCCCATGGTCCAAAATGATGAGAAACGAGGCTAACTTTTTTTTTCAAAATTTCAAAAAACATGGGCTATAACCCATCGTTTTTGTCATTTCGTCATTTTTTTCAAATCTTCAAAAATGATGAAAAACGGCGCGCTATAGTATGCCGTACGATATGGGCTATAGCCCACGGTCCAAAATGATGAGAAACGAGGCTAACTTTTTTTTTCAAAATTTCAAAAAACATGGGCTATAACCCATCGTTTTTGTAATTTCGTCATTTTTTTCAAATCTTCAAAAATGATGAAAAACGGCGCGCTATAGTATGCCGTATGATATGGGCTATAGCCCACGGTCCAAAATGATGAGAAACGAGGCTAACTTTTTTTTTCAAAATTTCAAAAAACATGGGCTATAACCCATCGTTTTTGTCATTTCGTCATTTTTTTCAAATTCTCAAAAATGATGAAAAACGGCTCGCTATAGTATGCCGTACGATATGGGCTATAGCCCATGGTCCAAAATGATGAGAAACGAGGCTAACTTTTTTTTCCAAAATTTCAAAAAACATGGGCTATAACCCATCGTTTTTGTCATTTTGTCATTTTTTTCAAATCTTCAAAAATGATGAAAAACGGCGCGCTAGAAACAGCTCCTAAAACATTATTTGACACTTTTGGTTGTTGAAAAACAGCTTCTAACCATTATTTGACACGTTGGTTGTTGAGAAACAGCTCCTAAAACATTATTTTACACTTTTGGTTATTGAGAAACAGCTCCTAAAACATTATTTGACACTTTTGGTTGTTGAAAAACAGCTTCTAACCATTATTTGACACTTTGGTTGTTGAGAAACAGCTCCTAAAACATTATTTTACACTTTTGGTTATTGAGAAACAGCTCCTAAAACATTATTTGACACTTTTGGTTGTTGAAAAACAGCTTCTAACCATTATTTGACACTTTGGTTGTTGAGAAACAGCTCCTAAAACATTATTTTACACTTTTGGTTATTGAGAAACAGCTCCTAAAACATCATTTGACACTTTTGGTTGTTGAAAAACAGCTTCTAACCATTATTTGACACTTTGGTTGTTGAGAAACAGCTCCTAAAACATTATTTTACACTTTTGGTTATTGAGAAACAGCTCCTAAAACATTATTTGACACTTTTGGTTGTTGAAAAACAGCTTCTAACCATTATTTGACACTTTGGTTGTTGAGAAACAGCTCCTAAAACATTATTTGACACTTTTGGTTGTTGAAAAACAGCTTCTAACCATTATTTGACACTTTGGTTGTTGAGAAACAGCTCCTAAAACATTATTTTACACTTTTGGTTATTGAGAAACAGCTCCTAAAACATTATTTGACACTTTTGGTTGTTGAAAAACAGCTTCTAACCATTATTTGACACTTTGGTTGTTGAGAAACAGCTCCTAAAACATTATTTTACACTTTTGGTTATTGAGAAACAGCTCCTAAAACATTATTTGACACTTTTGGTTGTTGAAAAACAGCTTCTAACCATTATTTGACACTTTGGTTGTTGAGAAACAGCTCCTAAAACATTATTTGACACTTTTGGTTGTTGAAAAACAGCTTCTAACCATTATTTGACACTTTGGTTGTTGAGAAACAGCTCCTAAAACATTATTTTACACTTTTGGTTATTGAGAAACAGCTCCTAAAACATTATTTGACACTTTTGGTTGTTGAAAAACAGCTTCTAACCATTATTTGACACTTTGGTTGTTGAGAAACAGCTCCTAAAACATTATTTGACACTTTTGGTTGTTGAAAAACAGCTTCTAACCATTATTTGACACTTTGGTTGTTGAGAAACAGCTCCTAAAACATTATTTTACACTTTTGGTTATTGAGAAACAGCTCCTAAAACATTATTTGACACTTTTGGTTGTTGAAAAACAGCTTCTAACCATTATTTGACACTTTGGTTGTTGAGAAACAGCTCCTAAAACATTATTTTACACTTTTGGTTATTGAGAAACAGCTCCTAAAACATTATTTGACACTTTTGGTTGTTGAAAAACAGCTTCTAACCATTATTTGACACTTTGGTTGTTGAGAAACAGCTCCTAAAACATTATTTTACACTTTTGGTTGTTGAGAAACAGCTGCTAAAACATTATTTGACACTTTTGGTTGTTGAAAAACAGCTTCTAACCATTATTTGACACTTTTGTTGTTGAGAAACAGCTCCTAAAACATTATTTTACACTTTTGGTTATTGAGAAACAGCTCCTAAAACATTATTTGACACTTTTGGTTGTTGAAAAACAGCTTCTAACCATTATTTGACACTTTGGTTGTTGAGAAACAGCTCCTAAAACATTATTTTACACTTTTGGTTATTGAGAAACAGCTCCTAAAACATTATTTGACACTTTTGGTTGTTGAAAAACAGCTTCTAACCATTATTTGACACTTTGGTTGTTGAGAAACAGCTCCTAAAACATTATTTGACACTTTTGGTTGTTGAAAAACAGCTTCTAACCATTATTTGACACTTTGGTTGTTGAGAAACAGCTCCTAAAACATTATTTTACACTTTTGGTTATTGAGAAACAGCTCCTAAAACATTATTTGACACTTTTGGTTGTTGAAAAACAGCTTCTAACCATTATTTGACACTTTGGTTGTTGAGAAACAGCTCCTAAAACATTATTTTACACTTTTGGTTATTGAGAAACAGCTCCTAAAACATTATTTGACACTTTTGGTTGTTGAAAAACAGCTTCTAACCATTATTTGACACTTTGGTTGTTGAGAAACAGCTCCTAAAACATTATTTGACACTTTTGGTTGTTGAAAAACAGCTTCTAACCATTATTTGACACTTTGGTTGTTGAGAAACAGCTCCTAAAACATTATTTTACACTTTTGGTTATTGAGAAACAGCTCCTAAAACATTATTTGACACTTTTGGTTGTTGAAAAACAGCTTCTAACCATTATTTGACACTTTGGTTGTTGAGAAACAGCTCCTAAAACATTATTTTACACTTTCGGTTATTGAGAAACAGCTCCTAAAACATTATTTGACACTTTTGGTTGTTGAAAAACAGCTTCTAACCATTATTTGACACTTTGGTTGTTGAGAAACAGCTCCTAAAACATTATTTTACACTTTTGGTTGTTGAAAAACAGCTTCTAACCATTATTTGACACTTTGGTTGTTGAGAAACAGCTCCTAAAACATTATTTTACACTTTTGGTTATTGAGAAACAGCTCCTAAAACATTATTTGACACTTTTGGTTGTTGAAAAACAGCTTCTAACCATTATTTGACACTTTGGTTGTTGAGAAACAGCTCCTAAAACATTATTTTACACTTTTGGTTATTGAGAAACAGCTCCTAAAACATTATTTGACACTTTTGGTTGTTGAAAAACAGCTTCTAACCATTATTTGACACTTTGGTTGTTGAGAAACAGCTCCTAAAACATTATTTTACACTTTTGGTTATTGAGAAACAGCTCCTAAAACATTATTTGACACTTTTGGTTGTTGAAAAACAGCTTCTAACCATTATTTGACACTTTGGTTGTTGAGAAACAGCTCCTAAAACATTATTTTACACTTTTGGTTGTTGAGAAACAGCTTCTAACCATTATTTGACACTTTGGTTGTTGAGAAACAGCTCCTAAAACATTATTTTACACTTTTGGTTATTGAGAAACAGCTCCTAAAACATTATTTGACACTTTTGGTTGTTGAAAAACAGCTTCTAACCATTATTTGACACTTTGGTTGTTGAGAAACAGCTCCTAAAACATTATTTTACACTTTTGGTTATTGAGAAACAGCTCCTAAAACATTATTTGACACTTTTGGTTGTTGAAAAACAGCTTCTAACCATTATTTGACACTTTGGTTGTTGAGAAACAGCTCCTAAAACATTATTTTACACTTTTGGTTGTTGAGAAACAGCTGCTAAAACATTATTTGACACTTTTGGTTGTTGAAAAACAGCTTCTAACCATTATTTGACACTTTGGTTGTTGAGAAACAGCTCCTAAAACATTATTTTACACTTTTGATTGTTGAGAAACAGCTCCTAAAACATTATTTGACACTTTTGGTTGTTGAAAAACAGCTTCTAACCACTATTTGACACTTTGGTTGTTGAGAAACAGCTCCTAAAACATTCTTTTAGACTTTTGGTTATTGAGAAACAGCTCCTAAAACATTATTTGACACTTTTGGTTGTTGAAAAACAGCTTCTAACCATTATTTGACACTTTGGTTGTTGAGAAACAGCTCCTAAAACATTATTTTACACTTTTGGTTATTGAGAAACAGCTCCTAAAACATTATTTGACAGTTTTGGTTGTTGAAAAACAGCTTCTAACCATTATTTGACACTTTGGTTGTTGAGAAACAGCTCCTAAAACATTATTTTACACTTTTGGTTATTGAGAAACAGCTCCTAAAACATTATTTGACACTTTTGGTTGTTGAAAAACAGCTTCTAACCATTATTTGACACTTTGGTTGTTGAGAAACAGCTCCTAAAACATTATTTTACACTTTTGGTTGTTGAGAAACAGCTCCTAAAACATTATTTGACACTTTTGGTTGTTGAAAAACAGCTTCTAACCATTATTTGACACTTTGGTTGTTGAGAAACAGCTCCTAAAACATTATTTTACACTTTTGGTTATTGAGAAACAGCTCCCAAAACATTATTTGACACTTTTGGTTGTTGAAAAACAGCTTCTAACCATTATTTGACACTTTGGTTGTTGAGAAACAGCTCCTAAAACATTATTTTACACTTTTGGTTGTTGAGAAACAGCTCCTAAAACATTATTTGACACTTTTGGTTGTTGAAAAACAGCTTCTAACCATTATTTGACACTTTGGTTGTTGAGAAACAGCTCCTAAAACATTATTTTACACTTTTGGTTATTGAGAAACAGCTCCTAAAACATTATTTGACACTTTTGGTTGTTGAAAAACAGCTTCTAACCATTATTTGACACTTTGGTTGTTGAGAAACAGCTCCTAAAACATTATTTGACACTTTTGGTTGTTGAAAAACAGCTTCTAACCATTATTTGACACTTTGGTTGTTGAGAAACAGCTCCTAAAACATTATTTTACACTTTTGGTTGTTGAGAAACAGCTCCTAAAACATTATTTGACACTTTTGGTTGTTGAAAAACAGCTTCTAACCATTATTTGACACTTTGGTTGTTGAGAAACAGCTCCTAAAACATTATTTTACACTTTTGGTTATTGAGAAACAGCTCCTAAAACATTATTTGACACTTTTGGTTGTTGAAAAACAGCTTCTAACCATTATTTGACACTTTGGTTGTTGAGAAACAGCTCCTAAAACATTATTTGACACTTTTGGTTGTTGAAAAACAGCTTCTAACCATTATTTGACACTTTGGTTGTTGAGAAACAGCTCCTAAAACATTATTTTACACTTTTGGTTATTGAGAAACAGCTCCTAAAACATTATTTGACACTTTTGGTTGTTGAAAAACAGCTTCTAACCATTATTTGACACTTTGGTTGTTGAGAAACAGCTCCTAAAACATTATTTTACACTTTTGGTTATTGAGAAACAGCTCCTAAAACATTATTTGACACTTTTGGTTGTTGAAAAACAGCTTCTAACCATTATTTGACACTTTGGTTGTTGAGAAACAGCTCCTAAAACATTATTTGACACTTTTGGTTGTTGAAAAACAGCTTCTAACCATTATTTGACACTTTGGTTGTTGAGAAACAGCTCCTAAAACATTATTTTACACTTTTGGTTATTGAGAAACAGCTCCTAAAACATTATTTGACACTTTTGGTTGTTGAAAAACAGCTTCTAACCATTATTTGACACTTTGGTTGTTGAGAAACAGCTCCTAAAACATTATTTTACACTTTTGGTTATTGAGAAACAGCTCCTAAAACATTATTTGACACTTTTGGTTGTTGAAAAACAGCTTCTAACCATTATTTGACACTTTGGTTGTTGAGAAACAGCTCCTAAAACATTATTTGACACTTTTGGTTGTTGAAAAACAGCTTCTAACCATTATTTGACACTTTGGTTGTTGAGAAACAGCTCCTAAAACATTATTTTACACTTTTGGTTATTGAGAAACAGCTCCTAAAACATTATTTGACACTTTTGGTTGTTGAAAAACAGCTTCTAACCATTATTTGACACTTTGGTTGTTGAGAAACAGCTCCTAAAACATTATTTGACACTTTTGGTTGTTGAAAAACAGCTTCTAACCATTATTTGACACTTTGGTTGTTGAGAAACAGCTCCTAAAACATTATTTTACACTTTTGGTTATTGAGAAACAGCTCCTAAAACATTATTTGACACTTTTGGTTGTTGAAAAACAGCTTCTAACCATTATTTGACACTTTGGTTGTTGAGAAACAGCTCCTAAAACATTATTTTACACTTTTGGTTATTGAGAAACAGCTCCTAAAACATTATTTGACACTTTTGGTTGTTGAAAAACAGCTTCTAACCATTATTTGACACTTTGGTTGTTGAGAAACAGCTCCTAAAACATTATTTGACACTTTTGGTTGTTGAAAAACAGCTTCTAACCATTATTTGACACTTTGGTTGTTGAGAAACAGCTCCTAAAACATTATTTTACACTTTTGGTTATTGAGAAACAGCTCCTAAAACATTATTTGACACTTTTGGTTGTTGAAAAACAGCTTCTAACCATTATTTGACACTTTGGTTGTTGAGAAACAGCTCCTAAAACATTATTTTACACTTTTGGTTATTGAGAAACAGCTCCTAAAACATTATTTGACACTTTTGGTTGTTGAAAAACAGCTTCTAACCATTATTTGACACTTTGGTTGTTGAGAAACAGCTCCTAAAACATTATTTTACACTTTTGGTTGTTGAGAAACAGCTGCTAAAACATTATTTGACACTTTTGGTTGTTGAAAAACAGCTTCTAACCATTATTTGACACTTTGGTTGTTGAGAAACAGCTCCTAAAACATTATTTTACACTTTTGGTTATTGAGAAACAGCTCCTAAAACATTATTTGACACTTTTGGTTGTTGAAAAACAGCTTCTAACCATTATTTGACACTTTGGTTGTTGAGAAACAGCTCCTAAAACATTATTTTACACTTTTGGTTATTGAGAAACAGCTCCTAAAACATTATTTGACACTTTTGGTTGTTGAAAAACAGCTTCTAACCATTATTTGACACTTTGGTTGTTGAGAAACAGCTCCTAAAACATTATTTGACACTTTTGGTTGTTGAAAAACAGCTTCTAACCATTATTTGACACTTTGGTTGTTGAGAAACAGCTCCTAAAACATTATTTTACACTTTTGGTTATTGAGAAACAGCTCCTAAAACATTATTTGACACTTTTGGTTGTTGAAAAACAGCTTCTAACCATTATTTGACACTTTGGTTGTTGAGAAACAGCTCCTAAAACATTATTTTACACTTTTGGTTATTGAGAAACAGCTCCTAAAACATTATTTGACACTTTTGGTTGTTGAAAAACAGCTTCTAACCATTATTTGACACTTTGGTTGTTGAGAAACAGCTCCTAAAACATTATTTGACACTTTTGGTTGTTGAAAAACAGCTTCTAACCATTATTTGACACTTTGGTTGTTGAGAAACAGCTCCTAAAACATTATTTTACACTTTTGGTTATTGAGAAACAGCTCCTAAAACATTATTTGACACTTTTGGTTGTTGAAAAACAGCTTCTAACCATTATTTGACACTTTGGTTGTTGAGAAACAGCTCCTAAAACATTATTTTACACTTTTGGTTATTGAGAAACAGCTCCTAAAACATTATTTGACACTTTTGGTTGTTGAAAAACAGCTTCTAACCATTATTTGACACTTTGGTTGTTGAGAAACAGCTCCTAAAACATTATTTGACACTTTTGGTTGTTGAAAAACAGCTTCTAACCATTATTTGACACTTTGGTTGTTGAGAAACAGCTCCTAAAACATTATTTGACACTTTTGGTTGTTGAAAAACAGCTTCTAACCATTATTTGACACTTTGGTTGTTGAGAAACAGCTCCTAAAACATTATTTTACACTTTTGGTTATTGAGAAACAGCTCCTAAAACATTATTTGACACTTTTGGTTGTTGAAAAACAGCTTCTAACCATTATTTGACACTTTGGTTGTTGAGAAACAGCTCCTAAAACATTATTTTACACTTTTGGTTATTGAGAAACAGCTCCTAAAACATTATTTGACACTTTTGGTTGTTGAAAAACAGCTTCTAACCATTATTTGACACTTTGGTTGTTGAGAAACAGCTCCTAAAACATTATTTGACACTTTTGGTTGTTGAAAAACAGCTTCTAACCATTATTTGACACTTTGGTTGTTGAGAAACAGCTCCTAAAACATTATTTTACACTTTTGGTTATTGAGAAACAGCTCCTAAAACATTATTTGACACTTTTGGTTGTTGAAAAACAGCTTCTAACCATTATTTGACACTTTGGTTGTTGAGAAACAGCTCCTAAAACATTATTTGACACTTTTGGTTGTTGAAAAACAGCTTCTAACCATTATTTGACACTTTGGTTGTTGAGAAACAGCTCCTAAAACATTATTTTACACTTTTGGTTATTGAGAAACAGCTCCTAAAACATTATTTGACACTTTTGGTTGTTGAAAAACAGCTTCTAACCATTATTTGACACTTTGGTTGTTGAGAAACAGCTCCTAAAACATTATTTTACACTTTTGGTTATTGAGAAACAGCTCCTAAAACATTATTTGACACTTTTGGTTGTTGAAAAACAGCTTCTAACCATTATTTGACACTTTGGTTGTTGAGAAACAGCTCCTAAAACATTATTTGACACTTTTGGTTGTTGAAAAACAGCTTCTAACCATTATTTGACACTTTGGTTGTTGAGAAACAGCTCCTAAAACATTATTTTACACTTTTGGTTATTGAGAAACAGCTCCTAAAACATTATTTGACACTTTTGGTTGTTGAAAAACAGCTTCTAACCATTATTTGACACTTTGGTTGTTGAGAAACAGCTCCTAAAACATTATTTTACACTTTTGGTTATTGAGAAACAGCTCCTAAAACATTATTTGACACTTTTGGTTGTTGAAAAACAGCTTCTAACCATTATTTGACACTTTGGTTGTTGAGAAACAGCTCCTAAAACATTATTTTACACTTTTGGTTGTTGAGAAACAGCTCCTAAAACATTATTTGACACTTTTGGTTGTTGAAAAACAGCTTCTAACCATTATTTGACACTTTGGTTGTTGAGAAACAGCTCCTAAAACATTATTTTACACTTTTGGTTATTGAGAAACAGCTCCTAAAACATTATTTGACACTTTTGGTTGTTGAAAAACAGCTTCTAACCATTATTTGACACTTTGGTTGTTGAGAAACAGCTCCTAAAACATTATTTTACACTTTTGGTTATTGAGAAACAGCTCCTAAAACATTATTTGACACTTTTGGTTGTTGAAAAACAGCTTCTAACCATTATTTGACACTTTGGTTGTTGAGAAACAGCTCCTAAAACATTATTTGACACTTTTGGTTGTTGAAAAACAGCTTCTAACCATTATTTGACACTTTGGTTGTTGAGAAACAGCTCCTAAAACATTATTTTACACTTTTGGTTATTGAGAAACAGCTCCTAAAACATTATTTGACACTTTTGGTTGTTGAAAAACAGCTTCTAACCATTATTTGACACTTTGGTTGTTGAGAAACAGCTCCTAAAACATTATTTTACACTTTTGGTTATTGAGAAACAGCTCCTAAAACATTATTTGACACTTTTGGTTGTTGAAAAACAGCTTCTAACCATTATTTGACACTTTGGTTGTTGAGAAACAGCTCCTAAAACATTATTTGACACTTTTGGTTGTTGAAAAACAGCTTCTAACCATTATTTGACACTTTGGTTGTTGAGAAACAGCTCCTAAAACATTATTTTACACTTTTGGTTATTGAGAAACAGCTCCTAAAACATTATTTGACACTTTTGGTTGTTGAAAAACAGCTTCTAACCATTATTTGACACTTTGGTTGTTGAGAAACAGCTCCTAAAACATTATTTTACACTTTTGGTTATTGAGAAACAGCTCCTAAAACATTATTTGACACTTTTGGTTGTTGAAAAACAGCTTCTAACCATTATTTGACACTTTGGTTGTTGAGAAACAGCTCCTAAAACATTATTTGACACTTTTGGTTGTTGAAAAACAGCTTCTAACCATTATTTGACACTTTGGTTGTTGAGAAACAGCTCCTAAAACATTATTTGACACTTTTGGTTGTTGAGAAACAGCTTCTAAACATTATTTGACACTTTGGTTGTTGAGAAACAGCTCCTAAACATTATTTGACACTTTGGTTTTGAGAAACAGCTCCTAAACATTATTTGACACTTTTGGTTGTTGAAAAACAGCTTCTAACCATTATTTGACACTTTGGTTGTTGAGAAACAGCTCCTAAAACATTATTTTACACTTTTGGTTATTGAGAAACAGCTCCTAAAACATTATTTGACACTTTTGGTTGTTGAAAAACAGCTTCTAACCATTATTTGACACTTTGGTTGTTGAGAAACAGCTCCTAAAACATTATTTGACACTTTTGGTTGTTGAAAACAGCTTCTAACCATTATTTGACACTTTGGTTGTTGAGAAACAGCTCCTAAACATTATTTTACACTTTTGGTTATTGAGAAACAGCTCCTAAAACATTATTTGACACTTTTGGTTGTTGAAAAACAGCTTCTAACCATTATTTGACACTTTGGTTGTTGAGAAACAGCTCCTAAAACATTATTTGACACTTTTGGTTGTTGAAAAACAGCTTCTAACCATTATTTGACACTTTGGTTGTTGAGAAACAGCTCCTAAAACATTATTTTACACTTTTGGTTATTGAGAAACAGCTCCTAAAACATTATTTGACACTTTTGGTTGTTGAAAAACAGCTTCTAACCATTATTTGACACTTTGGTTGTTGAGAAACAGCTCCTAAAACATTATTTTACACTTTTGGTTATTGAGAAACAGCTCCTAAAACATTATTTGACACTTTTGG
>NW_027666005.1:0-52712 GCF_963924005.1 Protomyctophum bolini | reverse complement strand
GTATGGCCCTATAAACTGTGTTGGGATGAAAGCTAGCCACTTTGAGCAATGTGGGAAGTGCTGGGGCAGTTTGGGACAACAGGGCCAAAATGTCACTTTCACAGTCCCAAAGTGCCGTTTTCACAGTAAAAAGGCCTGGTTCACTTTTGCTTAGCTTAGTCTGTAACTTGAAAACTATGTACCGTATGGCCCTATAAACTGTGTTGGGATGAAAGCTAGCCACTTTGAGCAATGTGGGAAGTGCTGGGCAGTTTGGGACAACAGGGCCAAAATGTCACTTTCACAGTCCCAAAGTGCCATTTTCACAGTAAAAAAAAAAAGATTCATTTTGCTTAGCTTAGTCTGTAACTTGAAAACTATGTACCGTATGGCCCTATAAACTGTGTTGGGATGAAAGCTAGCCACTTTGAGCAATGTGGGAAGTGCTGGGGCAGTTTGGGACAACAGGGCCAAAATGTCACTTTCACAGTCCCAAAGTGCCGTTTTCACAGTAAAAAGGCCTGGTTCACTTTTGCTTAGCTTAGTCTGTAACTTGAAAACTATGTACCGTATGGCCCTATAAACTGTGTTGGGATGAAAGCTAGCCACTTTGAGCAATGTGGGAAGTGCTGGGGCAGTTTGGGACAACAGGGCCAAAATGTCACTTTCACAGTCCCAAAGTGCCGTTTTCACAGTAAAAAGGCCTGGTTCACTTTTGCTTAGCTTAGTCTGTAACTTGAAAACTATGTACCGTATGGCCCTATAAACTGTGTTGGGATGAAAGCTAGCCACTTTGAGCAATGTGGGAAGTGCTGGGGCAGTTTGGGACAACAGGGCCAAAATGTCACTTTCACAGTCCCAAAGTGCCATTTTCACAGTAAAAAGGCCTGGTTCACTTTTGCTTAGCTTAGTCTGTAACTTGAAAACTATGTACCGTATGGCCCTATAAACTGTGTTGGGATGAAAGCTAGCCACTTTGAGCATTGTGGCAAGAGCTGGGGCAGTTTGGGACAACAGGGAATGAACGGGGCCAAAATGTCACTTTCACAGTCCCAAAGTGCCATTTTCACAGTAAAAAGGCCTGGTTCACTTTTGCTTAGCTTAGTCTGTAACTTGAAAACTATGTACCGTATGGCCCTATAAACTGTGTTGGGATGAAAGCTAGCCACTTTGAGCAATGTGGGAAGTGCTGGGGCAGTTTGGGACAACAGGGCCAAAATGTCACTTTCACAGTCCCAAAGTGCCATTTTCACAGTAAAAAGGCCTGGTTCACTTTTGCTTAGCTTAGTCTGTAACTTGAAAACTATGTACCGTATGGCCCTATAAACTGTGTTGGGATGAAAGCTAGCCACTTTGAGCAATGTGGGAAGTGCTGGGGCAGTTTGGGACAACAGGGCCAAAATGTCACTTTCACAGTCCCAAAGTGCCATTTTCACAGTAAAAAGGCCTGGTTCACTTTTGCTTAGCTTAGTCTGTAACTTGAAAACTATGTACCGTATGGCCCTATAAACTGTGTTGGGATGAAAGCTAGCCACTTTGAGCATTGTGGCAAGAGCTGGGGCAGTTTGGGACAACAGGGAATGAACGGGGCCAAAATGTCACTTTCACAGTCCCAAAGTGCCATTTTCACAGTAAAAAGGCCTGGTTCACTTTTGCTTAGCTTAGTCTGTAACTTGAAAACTATGTACCGTATGGCCCTATAAACTGTGTTGGGATGAAAGCTAGCCACTTTGAGCAATGTGGGAAGTGCTGGGGCAGTTTGGGACAACAGGGCCAAAATGTCACTTTCACAGTCCCAAAGTGCCATTTTCACAGTAAAAAGGCCTGGTTCACTTTTGCTTAGCTTAGTCTGTAACTTGAAAACTATGTACCGTATGGCCCTATAAACTGTGTTGGGATGAAAGCTAGCCACTTTGAGCAATGTGGGAAGTGCTGGGGCAGTTTGGGACAACAGGGCCAAAATGTCACTTTCACAGTCCCAAAGTGCCATTTTCACAGTAAAAAAAAAAAGATTCATTTTGCTTAGCTTAGTCTGTAACTTGAAAACTATGTACCGTATGGCCCTATAAACTGTGTTGGGATGAAAGCTAGCCACTTTGAGCAATGTGGGAAGTGCTGGGGCAGTTTGGGACAACAGGGCCAAAATGTCACTTTCACAGTCCCAAAGTGCCATTTTCACAGTAAAAAGGCCTGGTTCACTTTTGCTTAGCTTAGTCTGTAACTTGAAAACTATGTACCGTATGGCCCTATAAACTGTGTTGGGATGAAAGCTAGCCACTTTGAGCAATGTGGGAAGTGCTGGGGCAGTTTGGGACAACAGGGCCAAAATGTCACTTTCACAGTCCCAAAGTGCCATTTTCACAGTAAAAAGGCCTGGTTCACTTTTGCTTAGCTTAGTCTGTAACTTGAAAACTATGTACCGTATGGCCCTATAAACTGTGTTGGGATGAAAGCTAGCCACGTTGAGCATTGTGGCAAGAGCTGGGGCAGTTTGGGACAACAGGGAATGAACGGGGCCAAAATGTCACTTTCACAGTCCCAAAGTGCCATTTTCACAGTAAAAAGGCCTGGTTCACTTTTGCTTAGCTTAGTCTGTAACTTGAAAACTATGTACCGTATGGCCCTATAAACTGTGTTGGGATGAAAGCTAGCCACTTTGAGCAATGTGGGAAGTGCTGGGGCAGTTTGGGACAACAGGGCCAAAATGTCACTTTCACAGTCCCAAAGTGCCGTTTTCACAGTAAAAAGGCCTGGTTCACTTTTGCTTAGCTTAGTCTGTAACTTGAAAACTATGTACCGTATGGCCCTATAAACTGTGTTGGGATGAAAGCTAGCCACTTTGAGCAATGTGGGAAGTGCTGGGGCAGTTTGGGACAACAGGGCCAAAATGTCACTTTCACAGTCCCAAAGTGCCGTTTTCACAGTAAAAAGGCCTGGTTCACTTTTGCTTAGCTTAGTCTGTAACTTGAAAACTATGTACCGTATGGCCCTATAAACTGTGTTGGGATGAAAGCTAGCCACTTTGAGCAATGTGGGAAGTGCTGGGGCAGTTTGGGACAACAGGGCCAAAATGTCACTTTCACAGTCCCAAAGTGCCGTTTTCACAGTAAAAAGGCCTGGTTCACTTTTGCTTAGCTTAGTCTGTAACTTGAAAACTATGTACCGTATGGCCCTATTGCTCAAAGTGGCTAGCTTTCATCCCAACACAGTTTATAGGGCCATACGGTACATAGTTTTCAAGTTACAGACTAAGCTAAGCAAAAGTGAACCAGGCCTTTTTACTGTGAAAATGGCACTTTGGGACTGTGAAAGTGACATTTTGGCCCTGTTGTCCCAAACTGCCCCAGCACTTCCCACATTGCTCAAAGTGGCTAGCTTTCATCCCAACACAGTTTATAGGGCCATACGGTACATAGTTTTCAAGTTACAGACTAAGCTAAGCAAAATGAATCTTTTTTTTTTTACTGTGAAAATGGCACTTTGGGACTGTGAAAGTGACATTTTGGCCCTGTTGTCCCAAACTGCCCCAGCACTTCCCACATTGCTCAAAGTGGCTAGCTTTCATCCCAACACCGTTTATAGGGCCATACGGTACATAGTTTTCAAGTTACAGACTAAGCTAAGCAAAAGTGAACCAGGCCTTTTTACTGTGAAAATGGCACTTTGGGACTGTGAAAGTGACATTTTGGCCCTGTTGTCCCAAACTGCCCCAGCACTTCCCACATTGCTCAAAGTGGCTAGCTTTCATCCCAACACCGTTTATAGGGCCATACGGTACATAGTTTTCAAGTTACAGACTAAGCTAAGCAAAAGTGAACCAGGCCTTTTTACTGTGAAAATGGCACTTTGGGACTGTGAAAGTGACATTTTGGCCCCGTTCATTCCCTGTTGTCCCAAACTGCCCCAGCTCTTGCCACAATGCTCAAAGTGGCTAGCTTTCATCCCAACACAGTTTATAGGGCCATACGGTACATAGTTTTCAAGTTACAGACTAAGCTAAGCAAAAGTGAACCAGGCCTTTTTACTGTGAAAATGGCACTTTGGGACTGTGAAAGTGACATTTTGGCCCTGTTGTCCCAAACTGCCCCAGCACTTCCCACATTGCTCAAAGTGGCTAGCTTTCATCCCAACACAGTTTATAGGGCCATACGGTACATAGTTTTCAAGTTACAGACTAAGCTAAGCAAAATGAATCTTTTTTTTTTTACTGTGAAAATGGCACTTTGGGACTGTGAAAGTGACATTTTGGCCCTGTTGTCCCAAACTGCCCCAGCACTTCCCACATTGCTCAAAGTGGCTAGCTTTCATCCCAACACAGTTTATAGGGCCATACGGTACATAGTTTTCAAGTTACAGACTAAGCTAAGCAAAAGTGAACCAGGCCTTTTTACTGTGAAAACGGCACTTTGGGACTGTGAAAGTGACATTTTGGCCCTGTTGTCCCAAACTGCCCCAGCACTTCCCACATTGCTCAAAGTGGCTAGCTTTCATCCCAACACAGTTTATAGGGCCATACGGTACATAGTTTTCAAGTTACAGACTAAGCTAAGCAAAAGTGAACCAGGCCTTTTTACTGTGAAAATGGCACTTTGGGACTGTGAAAGTGACATTTTGGCCCTGTTGTCCCAAACTGCCCCAGCACTTCCCACATTGCTCAAAGTGGCTAGCTTTCATCCCAACACAGTTTATAGGGCCATACGGTAAATAGTTTTCAAGTTACAGACTAAGCTAAGCAAAAGTGAACCAGGCCTTTTTACTGTGAAAATGGCACTTTGGGACTGTGAAAGTGACATTTTGGCCCCGTTCATTCCCTGTTGTCCCAAACTGCCCCAGCTCTTGCCACAATGCTCAAAGTGGCTAGCTTTCATCCCAACACAGTTTATAGGGCCATACGGTACATAGTTTTCAAGTTACAGACTAAGCTAAGCAAAAGTGAACCAGGCCTTTTTACTGTGAAAATGGCACTTTGGGACTGTGAAAGTGACATTTTGGCCCTGTTGTCCCAAACTGCCCCAGCACTTCCCACATTGCTCAAAGTGGCTAGCTTTCATCCCAACACAGTTTATAGGGCCATACGGTACATAGTTTTCAAGTTACAGACTAAGCTAAGCAAAAGTGAACCAGGCCTTTTTACTGTGAAAACGGCACTTTGGGACTGTGAAAGTGACATTTTGGCCCTGTTGTCCCAAACTGCCCCAGCACTTCCCACATTGCTCAAAGTGGCTAGCTTTCATCCCAACACAGTTTATAGGGCCATACGGTACATAGTTTTCAAGTTACAGACTAAGCTAAGCAAAATGAATCTTTTTTTTTTTACTGTGAAAATGGCACTTTGGGACTGTGAAAGTGACATTTTGGCCCTGTTGTCCCAAACTGCCCCAGCACTTCCCACATTGCTCAAAGTGGCTAGCTTTCATCCCAACACAGTTTATAGGGCCATACGGTACATAGTTTTCAAGTTACAGACTAAGCTAAGCAAAAGTGAACCAGGCCTTTTTACGGTGAAAACGGCACTTTGGGACTGTGAAAGTGACATTTTGGCCCTGTTGTCCCAAACTGCCCCAGCACTTCCCACATTGCTCAAAGTGGCTAGCTTTCATCCCAACACAGTTTATAGGGCCATACGGTACATAGTTTTCAAGTTACAGACTAAGCTAAGCAAAAGTGAACCAGGCCTTTTTACTGTGAAAATGGCACTTTGGGACTGTGAAAGTGACATTTTGGCCCCGTTCATTCCCTGTTGTCCCAAACTGCCCCAGCTCTTGCCACAATGCTCAACGTGGCTAGCTTTCATCCCAACACAGTTTATAGGGCCATACGGTACATAGTTTTCAAGTTACAGACTAAGCTAAGCAAAAGTGAACCAGGCCTTTTTACTGTGAAAATGGCACTTTGGGACTGTGAAAGTGACATTTTGGCCCTGTTGTCCCAAACTGCCCCAGCACTTCCCACATTGCTCAAAGTGGCTAGCTTTCATCCCAACACAGTTTATAGGGCCATACGGTACATAGTTTTCAAGTTACAGACTAAGCTAAGCAAAAGTGAACCAGGCCTTTTTACTGTGAAAATGGCACTTTGGGACTGTGAAAGTGACATTTTGGCCCTGTTGTCCCAAACTGCCCCAGCACTTCCCACATTGCTCAAAGTGGCTAGCTTTCATCCCAACACAGTTTATAGGGCCATACGGTACATAGTTTTCAAGTTACAGACTAAGCTAAGCAAAATGAATCTTTTTTTTTTTACTGTGAAAATGGCACTTTGGGACTGTGAAAGTGACATTTTGGCCCTGTTGTCCCAAACTGCCCCAGCACTTCCCACATTGCTCAAAGTGGCTAGCTTTCATCCCAACACAGTTTATAGGGCCATACGGTACATAGTTTTCAAGTTACAGACTAAGCTAAGCAAAAGTGAACCAGGCCTTTTTACTGTGAAAATGGCACTTTGGGACTGTGAAAGTGACATTTTGGCCCTGTTGTCCCAAACTGCCCCAGCACTTCCCACATTGCTCAAAGTGGCTAGCTTTCATCCCAACACAGTTTATAGGGCCATACGGTACATAGTTTTCAAGTTACAGACTAAGCTAAGCAAAAGTGAACCAGGCCTTTTTACTGTGAAAATGGCACTTTGGGACTGTGAAAGTGACATTTTGGCCCTGTTGTCCCAAACTGCCCCAGCACTTCCCACATTGCTCAAAGTGGCTAGCTTTCATCCCAACACAGTTTATAGGGCCATACGGTACATAGTTTTCAAGTTACAGACTAAGCTAAGCAAAATGAATCTTTTTTTTTTTACTGTGAAAATGGCACTTTGGGACTGTGAAAGTGACATTTTGGCCCTGTTGTCCCAAACTGCCCCAGCACTTCCCACATTGCTCAAAGTGGCTAGCTTTCATCCCAACACAGTTTATAGGGCCATACGGTACATAGTTTTCAAGTTACAGACTAAGCTAAGCAAAAGTGAACCAGGCCTTTTTACTGTGAAAATGGCACTTTGGGACTGTGAAAGTGACATTTTGGCCCCGTTCATTCCCTGTTGTCCCAAACTGCCCCAGCTCTTGCCACAATGCTCAAAGTGGCTAGCTTTCATCCCAACACAGTTTATAGGGCCATACGGTACATAGTTTTCAAGTTACAGACTAAGCTAAGCAAAAGTGAACCAGGCCTTTTTACTGTGAAAACGGCACTTTGGGACTGTGAAAGTGACATTTTGGCCCTGTTGTCCCAAACTGCCCCAGCACTTCCCACATTGCTCAAAGTGGCTAGCTTTCATCCCAACACAGTTTATAGGGCCATACGGTACATAGTTTTCAAGTTACAGACTAAGCTAAGCAAAAGTGAACCAGGCCTTTTTACTGTGAAAACGGCACTTTGGGACTGTGAAAGTGACATTTTGGCCCTGTTGTCCCAAACTGCCCCAGCACTTCCCACATTGCTCAAAGTGGCTAGCTTTCATCCCAACACAGTTTATAGGGCCATACGGTACATAGTTTTCAAGTTACAGACTAAGCTAAGCAAAATGAATCTTTTTTTTTTTACTGTGAAAATGGCACTTTGGGACTGTGAAAGTGACATTTTGGCCCTGTTGTCCCAAACTGCCCCAGCACTTCCCACATTGCTCAAAGTGGCTAGCTTTCATCCCAACACAGTTTATAGGGCCATACGGTACATAGTTTTCAAGTTACAGACTAAGCTAAGCAAAAGTGAACCAGGCCTTTTTACTGTGAAAACGGCACTTTGGGACTGTGAAAGTGACATTTTGGCCCTGTTGTCCCAAACTGCCCCAGCACTTCCCACATTGCTCAAAGTGGCTAGCTTTCATCCCAACACAGTTTATAGGGCCATACGGTACATAGTTTTCAAGTTACAGACTAAGCTAAGCAAAAGTGAACCAGGCCTTTTTACTGTGAAAATGGCACTTTGGGACTGTGAAAGTGACATTTTGGCCCCGTTCATTCCCTGTTGTCCCAAACTGCCCCAGCTCTTGCCACAATGCTCAACGTGGCTAGCTTTCATCCCAACACAGTTTATAGGGCCATACGGTACATAGTTTTCAAGTTACAGACTAAGCTAAGCAAAAGTGAACCAGGCCTTTTTACTGTGAAAATGGCACTTTGGGACTGTGAAAGTGACATTTTGGCCCTGTTGTCCCAAACTGCCCCAGCACTTCCCACATTGCTCAAAGTGGCTAGCTTTCATCCCAACACAGTTTATAGGGCCATACGGTACATAGTTTTCAAGTTACAGACTAAGCTAAGCAAAAGTGAACCAGGCCTTTTTACTGTGAAAACGGCACTTTGGGACTGTGAAAGTGACATTTTGGCCCTGTTGTCCCAAACTGCCCCAGCACTTCCCACATTGCTCAAAGTGGCTAGCTTTCATCCCAACACAGTTTATAGGGCCATACGGTACATAGTTTTCAAGTTACAGACTAAGCTAAGCAAAAGTGAACCAGGCCTTTTTACTGTGAAAATGGCACTTTGGGACTGTGAAAGTGACATTTTGGCCCTGTTGTCCCAAACTGCCCCAGCACTTCCCACATTGCTCAAAGTGGCTAGCTTTCATCCCAACACAGTTTATAGGGCCATACGGTACATAGTTTTCAAGTTACAGACTAAGCTAAGCAAAAGTGAACCAGGCCTTTTTACTGTGAAAATGGCACTTTGGGACTGTGAAAGTGACATTTTGGCCCCGTTCATTCCCTGTTGTCCCAAACTGCCCCAGCTCTTGCCACAATGCTCAAAGTGGCTAGCTTTCATCCCAACACAGTTTATAGGGCCATATGGTACATAGTTTTCAAGTTACAGACTAAGCTAAGCAAAAGTGAACCAGGCCTTTTTACTGTGAAAATGGCACTTTGGGACTGTGAAAGTGACATTTTGGCCCTGTTGTCCCAAACTGCCCCAGCACTTCCCACATTGCTCAAAGTGGCTAGCTTTCATCCCAACACAGTTTATAGGGCCATACGGTACATAGTTTTCAAGTTACAGACTAAGCTAAGCAAAAGTGAACCAGGCCTTTTTACTGTGAAAACGGCACTTTGGGACTGTGAAAGTGACATTTTGGCCCTGTTGTCCCAAACTGCCCCAGCACTTCCCACATTGCTCAAAGTGGCTAGCTTTCATCCCAACACAGTTTATAGGGCCATACGGTACATAGTTTTCAAGTTACAGACTAAGCTAAGCAAAAGTGAACCAGGCCTTTTTACCGTGAAAACGGCACTTTGGGACTGTGAAAGTGACATTTTGGCCCTGTTGTCCCAAACTGCCCCAGCACTTCCCACATTGCTCAAAGTGGCTAGCTTTCATCCCAACACAGTTTATAGGGCCATACGGTACATAGTTTTCAAGTTACAGACTAAGCTAAGCAAAATGAATCTTTTTTTTTTTACTGTGAAAATGGCACTTTGGGACTGTGAAAGTGACATTTTGGCCCTGTTGTCCCAAACTGCCCCAGCACTTCCCACATTGCTCAAAGTGGCTAGCTTTCATCCCAACACAGTTTATAGGGCCATACGGTACATAGTTTTCAAGTTACAGACTAAGCTAAGCAAAAGTGAACCAGGCCTTTTTACTGTGAAAACGGCACTTTGGGACTGTGAAAGTGACATTTTGGCCCTGTTGTCCCAAACTGCCCCAGCACTTCCCACATTGCTCAAAGTGGCTAGCTTTCATCCCAACACAGTTTATAGGGCCATACGGTACATAGTTTTCAAGTTACAGACTAAGCTAAGCAAAAGTGAACCAGGCCTTTTTACTGTGAAAATGGCACTTTGGGACTGTGAAAGTGACATTTTGGCCCTGTTGTCCCAAACTGCCCCAGCACTTCCCACATTGCTCAAAGTGGCTAGCTTTCATCCCAACACAGTTTATAGGGCCATACGGTACATAGTTTTCAAGTTACAGACTAAGCTAAGCAAAAGTGAACCAGGCCTTTTTACTGTGAAAACGGCACTTTGGGACTGTGAAAGTGACATTCTGTAACTTGAAAACTATGTACCGTATGGCCCTATAAACTGTGTTGGGATGAAAGCTAGCCACTTTGAGCAATGTGGGAAGTGCTGGGGCAGTTTGGGACAACAGGGCCAAAATGTCACTTTCACAGTCCCAAAGTGCCATTTTCACAGTAAAAAAAAAAAGATTCATTTTGCTTAGCTTAGTCTGTAACTTGAAAACTATGTACCGTATGGCCCTATAAACTGTGTTGGGATGAAAGCTAGCCACTTTGAGCAATGTGGGAAGTGCTGGGGCAGTTTGGGACAACAGGGCCAAAATGTCACTTTCACAGTCCCAAAGTGCCGTTTTCACGGTAAAAAGGCCTGGTTCACTTTTGCTTAGCTTAGTCTGTAACTTGAAAACTATGTACCGTATGGCCCTATAAACTGTGTTGGGATGAAAGCTAGCCACTTTGAGCAATGTGGGAAGTGCTGGGGCAGTTTGGGACAACAGGGCCAAAATGTCACTTTCACAGTCCCAAAGTGCCGTTTTCACAGTAAAAAGGCCTGGTTCACTTTTGCTTAGCTTAGTCTGTAACTTGAAAACTATGTACCGTATGGCCCTATAAACTGTGTTGGGATGAAAGCTAGCCACTTTGAGCAATGTGGGAAGTGCTGGGGCAGTTTGGGACAACAGGGCCAAAATGTCACTTTCACAGTCCCAAAGTGCCATTTTCACAGTAAAAAGGCCTGGTTCACTTTTGCTTAGCTTAGTCTGTAACTTGAAAACTATGTACCGTATGGCCCTATAAACTGTGTTGGGATGAAAGCTAGCCACTTTGAGCATTGTGGCAAGAGCTGGGGCAGTTTGGGACAACAGGGAATGAACGGGGCCAAAATGTCACTTTCACAGTCCCAAAGTGCCATTTTCACAGTAAAAAGGCCTGGTTCACTTTTGCTTAGCTTAGTCTGTAACTTGAAAACTATGTACCGTATGGCCCTATAAACTGTGTTGGGATGAAAGCTAGCCACTTTGAGCAATGTGGGAAGTGCTGGGGCAGTTTGGGACAACAGGGCCAAAATGTCACTTTCACAGTCCCAAAGTGCCATTTTCACAGTAAAAAGGCCTGGTTCACTTTTGCTTAGCTTAGTCTGTAACTTGAAAACTATGTACCGTATGGCCCTATAAACTGTGTTGGGATGAAAGCTAGCCACTTTGAGCAATGTGGGAAGTGCTGGGGCAGTTTGGGACAACAGGGCCAAAATGTCACTTTCACAGTCCCAAAGTGCCGTTTTCACAGTAAAAAGGCCTGGTTCACTTTTGCTTAGCTTAGTCTGTAACTTGAAAACTATGTACCGTATGGCCCTATAAACTGTGTTGGGATGAAAGCTAGCCACTTTGAGCAATGTGGGAAGTGCTGGGGCAGTTTGGGACAACAGGGCCAAAATGTCACTTTCACAGTCCCAAAGTGCCATTTTCACAGTAAAAAGGCCTGGTTCACTTTTGCTTAGCTTAGTCTGTAACTTGAAAACTATGTACCGTATGGCCCTATAAACTGTGTTGGGATGAAAGCTAGCCACGTTGAGCATTGTGGCAAGAGCTGGGGCAGTTTGGGACAACAGGGAATGAACGGGGCCAAAATGTCACTTTCACAGTCCCAAAGTGCCATTTTCACAGTAAAAAGGCCTGGTTCACTTTTGCTTAGCTTAGTCTGTAACTTGAAAACTATGTACCGTATGGCCCTATAAACTGTGTTGGGATGAAAGCTAGCCACTTTGAGCAATGTGGGAAGTGCTGGGGCAGTTTGGGACAACAGGGCCAAAATGTCACTTTCACAGTCCCAAAGTGCCGTTTTCACAGTAAAAAGGCCTGGTTCACTTTTGCTTAGCTTAGTCTGTAACTTGAAAACTATGTACCGTATGGCCCTATAAACTGTGTTGGGATGAAAGCTAGCCACTTTGAGCAATGTGGGAAGTGCTGGGGCAGTTTGGGACAACAGGGCCAAAATGTCACTTTCACAGTCCCAAAGTGCCATTTTCACAGTAAAAAAAAAAAGATTCATTTTGCTTAGCTTAGTCTGTAACTTGAAAACTATGTACCGTATGGCCCTATAAACTGTGTTGGGATGAAAGCTAGCCACTTTGAGCAATGTGGGAAGTGCTGGGGCAGTTTGGGACAACAGGGCCAAAATGTCACTTTCACAGTCCCAAAGTGCCGTTTTCACAGTAAAAAGGCCTGGTTCACTTTTGCTTAGCTTAGTCTGTAACTTGAAAACTATGTACCGTATGGCCCTATAAACTGTGTTGGGATGAAAGCTAGCCACTTTGAGCAATGTGGGAAGTGCTGGGGCAGTTTGGGACAACAGGGCCAAAATGTCACTTTCACAGTCCCAAAGTGCCGTTTTCACAGTAAAAAGGCCTGGTTCACTTTTGCTTAGCTTAGTCTGTAACTTGAAAACTATGTACCGTATGGCCCTATAAACTGTGTTGGGATGAAAGCTAGCCACTTTGAGCATTGTGGCAAGAGCTGGGGCAGTTTGGGACAACAGGGAATGAACGGGGCCAAAATGTCACTTTCACAGTCCCAAAGTGCCATTTTCACAGTAAAAAGGCCTGGTTCACTTTTGCTTAGCTTAGTCTGTAACTTGAAAACTATGTACCGTATGGCCCTATAAACTGTGTTGGGATGAAAGCTAGCCACTTTGAGCAATGTGGGAAGTGCTGGGGCAGTTTGGGACAACAGGGCCAAAATGTCACTTTCACAGTCCCAAAGTGCCATTTTCACAGTAAAAAAAAAAAGATTCATTTTGCTTAGCTTAGTCTGTAACTTGAAAACTATGTACCGTATGGCCCTATAAACTGTGTTGGGATGAAAGCTAGCCACTTTGAGCAATGTGGGAAGTGCTTTGGGACTGTGAAAGTGACATTTTGGCCCTGTTGTCCCAAACTGCCCCAGCACTTCCCACATTGCTCAAAGTGGCTAGCTTTCATCCCAACACAGTTTATAGGGCCATACGGTACATAGTTTTCAAGTTACAGACTAAGCTAAGCAAAAGTGAACCAGGCCTTTTTACTGTGAAAATGGCACTTTGGGACTGTGAAAGTGACATTTTGGCCCTGTTGTCCCAAACTGCCCCAGCACTTCCCACATTGCTCAAAGTGGCTAGCTTTCATCCCAACACAGTTTATAGGGCCATACGGTACATAGTTTTCAAGTTACAGACTAAGCTAAGCAAAAGTGAACCAGGCCTTTTTACTGTGAAAATGGCACTTTGGGACTGTGAAAGTGACATTTTGGCCCCGTTCATTCCCTGTTGTCCCAAACTGCCCCAGCTCTTGCCACAATGCTCAAAGTGGCTAGCTTTCATCCCAACACAGTTTATAGGGCCATACGGTACATAGTTTTCAAGTTACAGACTAAGCTAAGCAAAAGTGAACCAGGCCTTTTTACTGTGAAAATGGCACTTTGGGACTGTGAAAGTGACATTTTGGCCCTGTTGTCCCAAACTGCCCCAGCACTTCCCACATTGCTCAAAGTGGCTAGCTTTCATCCCAACACAGTTTATAGGGCCATACGGTACATAGTTTTCAAGTTACAGACTAAGCTAAGCAAAATGAATCTTTTTTTTTTTACTGTGAAAATGGCACTTTGGGACTGTGAAAGTGACATTTTGGCCCTGTTGTCCCAAACTGCCCCAGCACTTCCCACATTGCTCAAAGTGGCTAGCTTTCATCCCAACACAGTTTATAGGGCCATACGGTACATAGTTTTCAAGTTACAGACTAAGCTAAGCAAAAGTGAACCAGGCCTTTTTACTGTGAAAACGGCACTTTGGGACTGTGAAAGTGACATTTTGGCCCTGTTGTCCCAAACTGCCCCAGCACTTCCCACATTGCTCAAAGTGGCTAGCTTTCATCCCAACACAGTTTATAGGGCCATACGGTACATAGTTTTCAAGTTACAGACTAAGCTAAGCAAAAGTGAACCAGGCCTTTTTACTGTGAAAATGGCACTTTGGGACTGTGAAAGTGACATTTTGGCCCTGTTGTCCCAAACTGCCCCAGCACTTCCCACATTGCTCAAAGTGGCTAGCTTTCATCCCAACACAGTTTATAGGGCCATACGGTACATAGTTTTCAAGTTACAGACTAAGCTAAGCAAAAGTGAACCAGGCCTTTTTACTGTGAAAATGGCACTTTGGGACTGTGAAAGTGACATTTTGGCCCCGTTCATTCCCTGTTGTCCCAAACTGCCCCAGCTCTTGCCACAATGCTCAAAGTGGCTAGCTTTCATCCCAACACAGTTTATAGGGCCATACGGTACATAGTTTTCAAGTTACAGACTAAGCTAAGCAAAAGTGAACCAGGCCTTTTTACTGTGAAAATGGCACTTTGGGACTGTGAAAGTGACATTTTGGCCCTGTTGTCCCAAACTGCCCCAGCACTTCCCACATTGCTCAAAGTGGCTAGCTTTCATCCCAACACAGTTTATAGGGCCATACGGTACATAGTTTTCAAGTTACAGACTAAGCTAAGCAAAAGTGAACCAGGCCTTTTTACTGTGAAAACGGCACTTTGGGACTGTGAAAGTGACATTTTGGCCCTGTTGTCCCAAACTGCCCCAGCACTTCCCACATTGCTCAAAGTGGCTAGCTTTCATCCCAACACAGTTTATAGGGCCATACGGTACATAGTTTTCAAGTTACAGACTAAGCTAAGCAAAATGAATCTTTTTTTTTTTACTGTGAAAATGGCACTTTGGGACTGTGAAAGTGACATTTTGGCCCTGTTGTCCCAAACTGCCCCAGCACTTCCCACATTGCTCAAAGTGGCTAGCTTTCATCCCAACACAGTTTATAGGGCCATACGGTACATAGTTTTCAAGTTACAGACTAAGCTAAGCAAAAGTGAACCAGGCCTTTTTACTGTGAAAACGGCACTTTGGGACTGTGAAAGTGACATTTTGGCCCTGTTGTCCCAAACTGCCCCAGCACTTCCCACATTGCTCAAAGTGGCTAGCTTTCATCCCAACACAGTTTATAGGGCCATACGGTACATAGTTTTCAAGTTACAGACTAAGCTAAGCAAAAGTGAACCAGGCCTTTTTACTGTGAAAATGGCACTTTGGGACTGTGAAAGTGACATTTTGGCCCTGTTGTCCCAAACTGCCCCAGCACTTCCCACATTGCTCAAAGTGGCTAGCTTTCATCCCAACACAGTTTATAGGGCCATACGGTACATAGTTTTCAAGTTACAGACTAAGCTAAGCAAAAGTGAACCAGGCCTTTTTACTGTGAAAATGGCACTTTGGGACTGTGAAAGTGACATTTTGGCTCTGTTGTCCCAAACTGCCCCAGCACTTCCCACATTGCTCAAAGTGGCTAGCTTTCATCCCAACACAGTTTATAGGGCCATACGGTACATAGTTTTCAAGTTACAGACTAAGCTAAGCAAAATGAATCTTTTTTTTTTTACTGTGAAAATGGCACTTTGGGACTGTGAAAGTGACATTTTGGCCCTGTTGTCCCAAACTGCCCCAGCACTTCCCACATTGCTCAAAGTGGCTAGCTTTCATCCCAACACAGTTTATAGGGCCATACGGTACATAGTTTTCAAGTTACAGACTAAGCTAAGCAAAAGTGAACCAGGCCTTTTTACTGTGAAAATGGCACTTTGGGACTGTGAAAGTGACATTTTGGCCCCGTTCATTCCCTGTTGTCCCAAACTGCCCCAGCTCTTGCCACAATGCTCAAAGTGGCTAGCTTTCATCCCAACACAGTTTATAGGGCCATACGGTACATAGTTTTCAAGTTACAGACTAAGCTAAGCAAAAGTGAACCAGGCCTTTTTACTGTGAAAACGGCACTTTGGGACTGTGAAAGTGACATTTTGGCCCTGTTGTCCCAAACTGCCCCAGCACTTCCCACATTGCTCAAAGTGGCTAGCTTTCATCCCAACACAGTTTATAGGGCCATACGGTACATAGTTTTCAAGTTACAGACTAAGCTAAGCAAAAGTGAACCAGGCCTTTTTACTGTGAAAACGGCACTTTGGGACTGTGAAAGTGACATTTTGGCCCTGTTGTCCCAAACTGCCCCAGCACTTCCCACATTGCTCAAAGTGGCTAGCTTTCATCCCAACACAGTTTATAGGGCCATACGGTACATAGTTTTCAAGTTACAGACTAAGCTAAGCAAAATGAATCTTTTTTTTTTTACTGTGAAAATGGCACTTTGGGACTGTGAAAGTGACATTTTGGCCCTGTTGTCCCAAACTTCCCCAGCACTTCCCACATTGCTCAAAGTGGCTAGCTTTCATCCCAACACAGTTTATAGGGCCATACGGTACATAGTTTTCAAGTTACAGACTAAGCTAAGCAAAAGTGAACCAGGCCTTTTTACTGTGAAAACGGCACTTTGGGACTGTGAAAGTGACATTTTGGCCCTGTTGTCCCAAACTGCCCCAGCACTTCCCACATTGCTCAAAGTGGCTAGCTTTCATCCCAACACAGTTTATAGGGCCATACGGTACATAGTTTTCAAGTTACAGACTAAGCTAAGCAAAAGTGAACCAGGCCTTTTTACTGTGAAAATGGCACTTTGGGACTGTGAAAGTGACATTTTGGCCCCGTTCATTCCCTGTTGTCCCAAACTGCCCCAGCTCTTGCCACAATGCTCAACGTGGCTAGCTTTCATCCCAACACAGTTTATAGGGCCATACGGTACATAGTTTTCAAGTTACAGACTAAGCTAAGCAAAAGTGAACCAGGCCTTTTTACTGTGAAAATGGCACTTTGGGACTGTGAAAGTGACATTTTGGCCCTGTTGTCCCAAACTGCCCCAGCACTTCCCACATTGCTCAAAGTGGCTAGCTTTCATCCCAACACAGTTTATAGGGCCATACGGTACATAGTTTTCAAGTTACAGACTAAGCTAAGCAAAAGTGAACCAGGCCTTTTTACTGTGAAAACGGAACTTTGGGACTGTGAAAGTGACATTTTGGCCCTGTTGTCCCAAACTGCCCCAGCACTTCCCACATTGCTCAAAGTGGCTAGCTTTCATCCCAACACAGTTTATAGGGCCATACGGTACATAGTTTTCAAGTTACAGACTAAGCTAAGCAAAAGTGAACCAGGCCTTTTTACTGTGAAAATGGCACTTTGGGACTGTGAAAGTGACATTTTGGCCCTGTTGTCCCAAACTGCCCCAGCACTTCCCACATTGCTCAAAGTGGCTAGCTTTCATCCCAACACAGTTTATAGGGCCATACGGTACATAGTTTTCAAGTTACAGACTAAGCTAAGCAAAAGTGAACCAGGCCTTTTTACTGTGAAAATGGCACTTTGGGACTGTGAAAGTGACATTTTGGCCCCGTTCATTCCCTGTTGTCCCAAACTGCCCCAGCTCTTGCCACAATGCTCAAAGTGGCTAGCTTTCATCCCAACACAGTTTATAGGGCCATACGGTACATAGTTTTCAAGTTACAGACTAAGCTAAGCAAAAGTGAACCAGGCCTTTTTACTGTGAAAATGGCACTTTGGGACTGTGAAAGTGACATTTTGGCCCTGTTGTCCCAAACTGCCCCAGCACTTCCCACATTGCTCAAAGTGGCTAGCTTTCATCCCAACACAGTTTATAGGGCCATACGGTACATAGTTTTCAAGTTACAGACTAAGCTAAGCAAAAGTGAACCAGGCCTTTTTACTGTGAAAACGGCACTTTGGGACTGTGAAAGTGACATTTTGGCCCTGTTGTCCCAAACTGCCCCAGCACTTCCCACATTGCTCAAAGTGGCTAGCTTTCATCCCAACACAGTTTATAGGGCCATACGGTACATAGTTTTCAAGTTACAGACTAAGCTAAGCAAAAGTGAACCAGGCCTTTTTACCGTGAAAACGGCACTTTGGGACTGTGAAAGTGACATTTTGGCCCTGTTGTCCCAAACTGCCCCAGCACTTCCCACATTGCTCAAAGTGGCTAGCTTTCATCCCAACACAGTTTATAGGGCCATACGGTACATAGTTTTCAAGTTACAGACTAAGCTAAGCAAAATGAATCTTTTTTTTTTTACTGTGAAAATGGCACTTTGGGACTGTGAAAGTGACATTTTGGCCCTGTTGTCCCAAACTGCCCCAGCACTTCCCACATTGCTCAAAGTGGCTAGCTTTCATCCCAACACAGTTTATAGGGCCATACGGTACATAGTTTTCAAGTTACAGACTAAGCTAAGCAAAAGTGAACCAGGCCTTTTTACTGTGAAAACGGCACTTTGGGACTGTGAAAGTGACATTTTGGCCCTGTTGTCCCAAACTGCCCCAGCACTTCCCACATTGCTCAAAGTGGCTAGCTTTCATCCCAACACAGTTTATAGGGCCATACGGTACATAGTTTTCAAGTTACAGACTAAGCTAAGCAAAAGTGAACCAGGCCTTTTTACTGTGAAAATGGCACTTTGGGACTGTGAAAGTGACATTTTGGCCCTGTTGTCCCAAACTGCCCCAGCACTTCCCACATTGCTCAAAGTGGCTAGCTTTCATCCCAACACAGTTTATAGGGCCATACGGTACATAGTTTTCAAGTTACAGACTAAGCTAAGCAAAAGTGAACCAGGCCTTTTTACTGTGAAAATGGCACTTTGGGACTGTGAAAGTGACATTTTGGCCCCGTTCATTCCCTGTTGTCCCAAACTGCCCCAGCTCTTGCCACAATGCTCAAAGTGGCTAGCTTTCATCCCAACACAGTTTATAGGGCCATACGGTACATAGTTTTCAAGTTACAGACTAAGCTAAGCAAAAGTGAACCAGGCCTTTTTACTGTGAAAATGGCACTTTGGGACTGTGAAAGTGACATTTTGGCCCTGTTGTCCCAAACTGCCCCAGCACTTCCCACATTGCTCAAAGTGGCTAGCTTTCATCCCAACACAGTTTATAGGGCCATACGGTACATAGTTTTCAAGTTACAGACTAAGCTAAGCAAAAGTGAACCAGGCCTTTTTACTGTGAAAACGGCACTTTGGGACTGTGAAAGTGACATTTTGGCCCTGTTGTCCCAAACTGCCCCAGCACTTCCCACATTGCTCAAAGTGGCTAGCTTTCATCCCAACACAGTTTATAGGGCCATACGGTACATAGTTTTCAAGTTACAGACTAAGCTAAGCAAAAGTGAACCAGGCCTTTTTACTGTGAAAACGGCACTTTGGGACTGTGAAAGTGACATTTTGGCCCTGTTGTCCCAAACTGCCCCAGCACTTCCCACATTGCTCAAAGTGGCTAGCTTTCATCCCAACACAGTTTATAGGGCCATACGGTACATAGTTTTCAAGTTACAGACTAAGCTAAGCAAAATGAATCTTTTTTTTTTTACTGTGAAAATGGCACTTTGGGACTGTGAAAGTGACATTTTGGCCCTGTTGTCCCAAACTGCCCCAGCACTTCCCACATTGCTCAAAGTGGCTAGCTTTCATCCCAACACAGTTTATAGGGCCATACGGTACATAGTTTTCAAGTTACAGACTAAGCTAAGCAAAATGAATCTTTTTTTTTTTACTGTGAAAATGGCACTTTGGGACTGTGAAAGTGACATTTTGGCCCTGTTCGTTCCCTGTTGTCCCAAACTGCCCCAGCTCTTGCCACAATGCTCAAAGTGGCTAGCTTTCATCTCAACACAGTTTATAGGGCCATACGGTACATAGTTTTCAAGTTACAGACTAAGCTAAGCAAAAGTGAACCAGGCCTTTTTACTGTGAAAATGGCACTTTGGGACTGTGAAAGTGACATTTTGGCCCTGTTGTCCCAAACTGCCCCAGCACTTCCCACATTGCTCAAAGTGGCTAGCTTTCATCCCAACACAGTTTATAGGGCCATACGGTACATAGTTTTCAAGTTACAGACTAAGCTAAGCAAAAGTGAACCAGGCCTTTTTACTGTGAAAATGGCACTTTGGGACTGTGAAAGTGACATTTTGGCCCCGTTCATTCCCTGTTGTCCCAAACTGCCCCAGCTCTTGCCACAATGCTCAAAGTGGCTAGCTTTCATCCCAACACAGTTTATAGGGCCATACAGTACATAGTTTTCAAGTTACAGACTAAGCTAAGCAAAAGTGAACCAGGCCTTTTTACTGTGAAAATGGCACTTTGGGACTGTGAAAGTGACATTTTGGCCCTGTTGTCCCAAACTGCCCCAGCACTTCCCACATTGCTCAAAGTGGCTAGCTTTCATCCCAACACAGTTTATAGGGCCATACGGTACATAGTTTTCAAGTTACAGACTAAGCTAAGCAAAAGTGAACCAGGCCTTTTTACTGTGAAAACGGCACTTTGGGACTGTGAAAGTGACATTTTGGCCCTGTTGTCCCAAACTGCCCCAGCACTTCCCACATTGCTCAAAGTGGCTAGCTTTCATCCCAACACAGTTTATAGGGCCATACGGTACATAGTTTTCAAGTTACAGACTAAGCTAAGCAAAAGTGAACCAGGCCTTTTTACTGTGAAAACGGCACTTTGGGACTGTGAAAGTGACATTTTGGCCCTGTTGTCCCAAACTGCCCCAGCACTTCCCACATTGCTCAAAGTGGCTAGCTTTCATCCCAACACAGTTTATAGGGCCATACGGTACATAGTTTTCAAGTTACAGACTAAGCTAAGCAAAAGTGAACCAGGCCTTTTTACTGTGAAAACGGCACTTTGGGACTGTGAAAGTGACATTTTGGCCCTGTTGTCCCAAACTGCCCCAGCACTTCCCACATTGCTCAAAGTGGCTAGCTTTCATCCCAACACAGTTTATAGGGCCATACGGTACATAGTTTTCAAGTTACAGACTAAGCTAAGCAAAAGTGAACCAGGCCTTTTTACTGTGAAAACGGCACTTTGGGACTGTGAAAGTGACATTTTGGCCCTGTTGTCCCAAACTGCCCCAGCACTTCCCACATTGCTCAAAGTGGCTAGCTTTCATCCCAACACAGTTTATAGGGCCATACGGTACATAGTTTTCAAGTTACAGACTAAGCTAAGCAAAAGTGAACCAGGCCTTTTTACTGTGAAAACGGCACTTTGGGACTGTGAAAGTGACATTTTGGCCCTGTTGTCCCAAACTGCCCCAGCACTTCCCACATTGCTCAAAGTGGCTAGCTTTCATCCCAACACAGTTTATAGGGCCATACGGTACATAGTTTTCAAGTTACAGACTAAGCTAAGCAAAAGTGAACCAGGCCTTTTTACTGTGAAAACGGCACTTTGGGACTGTGAAAGTGACATTTTGGCCCTGTTGTCCCAAACTGCCCCAGCACTTCCCACATTGCTCAAAGTGGCTAGCTTTCATCCCAACACAGTTTATAGGGCCATACGGTACATAGTTTTCAAGTTACAGACTAAGCTAAGCAAAATGAATCTTTTTTTTTTTACTGTGAAAATGGCACTTTGGGACTGTGAAAGTGACATTTTGGCCCTGTTGTCCCAAACTGCCCCAGCACTTCCCACATTGCTCAAAGTGGCTAGCTTTCATCCCAACACAGTTTATAGGGCCATACGGTACATAGTTTTCAAGTTACAGACTAAGCTAAGCAAAAGTGAACCAGGCCTTTTTACTGTGAAAACGGCACTTTGGGACTGTGAAAGTGACATTTTGGCCCTGTTGTCCCAAACTGCCCCAGCACTTCCCACATTGCTCAAAGTGGCTAGCTTTCATCCCAACACAGTTTATAGGGCCATACGGTACATAGTTTTCAAGTTACAGACTAAGCTAAGCAAAAGTGAACCAGGCCTTTTTACTGTGAAAATGGCACTTTGGGACTGTGAAAGTGACATTTTGGCCCTGTTGTCCCAAACTGCCCCAGCACTTCCCACATTGCTCAAAGTGGCTAGCTTTCATCCCAACACAGTTTATAGGGCCATACGGTACATAGTTTTCAAGTTACAGACTAAGCTAAGCAAAATGAATCTTTTTTTTTTACTGTGAAAATGGCACTTTGGGACTGTGAAAGTGACATTTTGGCCCTGTTGTCCCAAACTGCCCCAGCACTTCCCACATTGCTCAAAGTGGCTAGCTTTCATCCCAACACAGTTTATAGGGCCATACGGTACATAGTTTTCAAGTTACAGACTAAGCTAAGCAAAAGTGAACCAGGCCTTTTTACTGTGAAAATGGCACTTTGGGACTGTGAAAGTGACATTTTGGCCCTGTTGTCCCAAACTGCCCCAGCACTTCCCACATTGCTCAAAGTGGCTAGCTTTCATCCCAACACAGTTTATAGGGCCATACGGTACATAGTTTTCAAGTTACAGACTAAGCTAAGCAAAAGTGAACCAGGCCTTTTTACTGTGAAAATGGCACTTTGGGACTGTGAAAGTGACATTTTGGCCCCGTTCATTCCCTGTTGTCCCAAACTGCCCCAGCTCTTGCCACAATGCTCAAAGTGGCTAGCTTTCATCCCAACACAGTTTATAGGGCCATACGGTACATAGTTTTCAAGTTACAGACTAAGCTAAGCAAAAGTGAACCAGGCCTTTTTACTGTGAAAATGGCACTTTGGGACTGTGAAAGTGACATTTTGGCCCTGTTGTCCCAAACTGCCCCAGCACTTCCCACATTGCTCAAAGTGGCTAGCTTTCATCCCAACACAGTTTATAGGGCCATACGGTACATAGTTTTCAAGTTACAGACTAAGCTAAGCAAAATGAATCTTTTTTTTTTTACTGTGAAAATGGCACTTTGGGACTGTGAAAGTGACATTTTGGCCCTGTTGTCCCAAACTGCCCCAGCACTTCCCACATTGCTCAAAGTGGCTAGCTTTCATCCCAACACAGTTTATAGGGCCATACGGTACATAGTTTTCAAGTTACAGACTAAGCTAAGCAAAAGTGAACCAGGCCTTTTTACTGTGAAAACGGCACTTTGGGACTGTGAAAGTGACATTTTGGCCCTGTTGTCCCAAACTGCCCCAGCACTTCCCACATTGCTCAAAGTGGCTAGCTTTCATCCCAACACAGTTTATAGGGCCATACGGTACATAGTTTTCAAGTTACAGACTAAGCTAAGCAAAAGTGAACCAGGCCTTTTTACTGTGAAAATGGCACTTTGGGACTGTGAAAGTGACATTTTGGCCCTGTTGTCCCAAACTGCCCCAGCACTTCCCACATTGCTCAAAGTGGCTAGCTTTCATCCCAACACAGTTTATAGGGCCATACGGTACATAGTTTTCAAGTTACAGACTAAGCTAAGCAAAAGTGAACCAGGCCTTTTTACTGTGAAAATGGCACTTTGGGACTGTGAAAGTGACATTTTGGCCCCGTTCATTCCCTGTTGTCCCAAACTGCCCCAGCTCTTGCCACAATGCTCAAAGTGGCTAGCTTTCATCCCAACACAGTTTATAGGGCCATACGGTACATAGTTTTCAAGTTACAGACTAAGCTAAGCAAAAGTGAACCAGGCCTTTTTACTGTGAAAATGGCACTTTGGGACTGTGAAAGTGACATTTTGGCCCTGTTGTCCCAAACTGCCCCAGCACTTCCCACATTGCTCAAAGTGGCTAGCTTTCATCCCAACACAGTTTATAGGGCCATACGGTACATAGTTTTCAAGTTACAGACTAAGCTAAGCAAAAGTGAACCAGGCCTTTTTACTGTGAAAACGGCACTTTGGGACTGTGAAAGTGACATTTTGGCCCTGTTGTCCCAAACTGCCCCAGCACTTCCCACATTGCTCAAAGTGGCTAGCTTTCATCCCAACACAGTTTATAGGGCCATACGGTACATAGTTTTCAAGTTACAGACTAAGCTAAGCAAAAGTGAACCAGGCCTTTTTACTGTGAAAACGGCACTTTGGGACTGTGAAAGTGACATTTTGGCCCTGTTGTCCCAAACTGCCCCAGCACTTCCCACATTGCTCAAAGTGGCTAGCTTTCATCCCAACACAGTTTATAGGGCCATACGGTACATAGTTTTCAAGTTACAGACTAAGCTAAGCAAAATGAATCTTTTTTTTTTTACTGTGAAAATGGCACTTTGGGACTGTGAAAGTGACATTTTGGCCCTGTTGTCCCAAACTGCCCCAGCACTTCCCACATTGCTCAAAGTGGCTAGCTTTCATCCCAACACAGTTTATAGGGCCATACGGTACATAGTTTTCAAGTTACAGACTAAGCTAAGCAAAAGTGAACCAGGCCTTTTTACTGTGAAAACGGCACTTTGGGACTGTGAAAGTGACATTTTGGCCCTGTTGTCCCAAACTGCCCCAGCACTTCCCACATTGCTCAAAGTGGCTAGCTTTCATCCCAACACAGTTTATAGGGCCATACGGTACATAGTTTTCAAGTTACAGACTAAGCTAAGCAAAAGTGAACCAGGCCTTTTTACTGTGAAAATGGCACTTTGGGACTGTGAAAGTGACATTTTGGCCCCGTTCATTCCCTGTTGTCCCAAACTGCCCCAGCTCTTGCCACAATGCTCAACGTGGCTAGCTTTCATCCCAACACAGTTTATAGGGCCATACGGTACATAGTTTTCAAGTTACAGACTAAGCTAAGCAAAAGTGAACCAGGCCTTTTTACTGTGAAAATGGCACTTTGGGACTGTGAAAGTGACATTTTGGCCCTGTTGTCCCAAACTGCCCCAGCACTTCCCACATTGCTCAAAGTGGCTAGCTTTCATCCCAACACAGTTTATAGGGCCATACGGTACATAGTTTTCAAGTTACAGACTAAGCTAAGCAAAAGTGAACCAGGCCTTTTTACTGTGAAAATGGCACTTTGGGACTGTGAAAGTGACATTTTGGCCCTGTTGTCCCAAACTGCCCCAGCACTTCCCACATTGCTCAAAGTGGCTAGCTTTCATCCCAACACAGTTTATAGGGCCATACGGTACATAGTTTTCAAGTTACAGACTAAGCTAAGCAAAATGAATCTTTTTTTTTTTACTGTGAAAATGGCACTTTGGGACTGTGAAAGTGACATTTTGGCCCTGTTGTCCCAAACTGCCCCAGCACTTCCCACATTGCTCAAAGTGGCTAGCTTTCATCCCAACACAGTTTATAGGGCCATACGGTACATAGTTTTCAAGTTACAGACTAAGCTAAGCAAAAGTGAACCAGGCCTTTTTACTGTGAAAATGGCACTTTGGGACTGTGAAAGTGACATTTTGGCCCTGTTGTCCCAAACTGCCCCAGCACTTCCCACATTGCTCAAAGTGGCTAGCTTTCATCCCAACACAGTTTATAGGGCCATACGGTACATAGTTTTCAAGTTACAGACTAAGCTAAGCAAAAGTGAACCAGGCCTTTTTACTGTGAAAATGGCACTTTGGGACTGTGAAAGTGACATTTTGGCCCCGTTCATTCCCTGTTGTCCCAAACTGCCCCAGCTCTTGCCACAATGCTCAAAGTGGCTAGCTTTCATCCCAACACAGTTTATAGGGCCATACGGTACATAGTTTTCAAGTTACAGACTAAGCTAAGCAAAAGTGAACCAGGCCTTTTTACTGTGAAAATGGCACTTTGGGACTGTGAAAGTGACATTTTGGCCCTGTTGTCCCAAACTGCCCCAGCACTTCCCACATTGCTCAAAGTGGCTAGCTTTCATCCCAACACAGTTTATAGGGCCATACGGTACATAGTTTTCAAGTTACAGACTAAGCTAAGCAAAAGTGAACCAGGCCTTTTTACTGTGAAAATGGCACTTTGGGACTGTGAAAGTGACATTTTGGCCCTGTTGTCCCAAACTGCCCCAGCACTTCCCACATTGCTCAAAGTGGCTAGCTTTCATCCCAACACAGTTTATAGGGCCATACGGTACATAGTTTTCAAGTTACAGACTAAGCTAAGCAAAATGAATCTTTTTTTTTTTACTGTGAAAATGGCACTTTGGGACTGTGAAAGTGACATTTTGGCCCTGTTGTCCCAAACTGCCCCAGCACTTCCCACATTGCTCAAAGTGGCTAGCTTTCATCCCAACACAGTTTATAGGGCCATACGGTACATAGTTTTCAAGTTACAGACTAAGCTAAGCAAAAGTGAACCAGGCCTTTTTACTGTGAAAATGGCACTTTGGGACTGTGAAAGTGACATTTTGGCCCCGTTCATTCCCTGTTGTCCCAAACTGCCCCAGCTCTTGCCACAATGCTCAAAGTGGCTAGCTTTCATCCCAACACAGTTTATAGGGCCATACGGTACATAGTTTTCAAGTTACAGACTAAGCTAAGCAAAAGTGAACCAGGCCTTTTTACTGTGAAAATGGCACTTTGGGACTGTGAAAGTGACATTTTGGCCCTGTTGTCCCAAACTGCCCCAGCACTTCCCACATTGCTCAAAGTGGCTAGCTTTCATCCCAACACAGTTTATAGGGCCATACGGTACATAGTTTTCAAGTTACAGACTAAGCTAAGCAAAAGTGAACCAGGCCTTTTTACTGTGAAAATGGCACTTTGGGACTGTGAAAGTGACATTTTGGCCCTGTTGTCCCAAACTGCCCCAGCACTTCCCACATTGCTCAAAGTGGCTAGCTTTCATCCCAACACAGTTTATAGGGCCATACGGTACATAGTTTTCAAGTTACAGACTAAGCTAAGCAAAATGAATCTTTTTTTTTTTACTGTGAAAATGGCACTTTGGGACTGTGAAAGTGACATTTTGGCCCTGTTGTCCCATACTGCCCCAGCACTTCCCACATTGCTCAAAGTGGCTAGCTTTCATCCCAACACAGTTTATAGGGCCATACGGTACATAGTTTTCAAGTTACAGACTAAGCTAAGCAAAAGTGAACCAGGCCTTTTTACTGTGAAAATGGCACTTTGGGACTGTGAAAGTGACATTTTGGCCCCGTTCATTCCCTGTTGTCCCAAACTGCCCCAGCTCTTGCCACAATGCTCAAAGTGGCTAGCTTTCATCCCAACACAGTTTATAGGGCCATACGGTACATAGTTTTCAAGTTACAGACTAAGCTAAGCAAAAGTGAACCAGGCCTTTTTACTGTGAAAACGGCACTTTGGGACTGTGAAAGTGACATTTTGGCCCTGTTGTCCCAAACTGCCCCAGCACTTCCCACATTGCTCAAAGTGGCTAGCTTTCATCCCAACACAGTGTATAGGGCCATACGGTACATAGTTTTCAAGTTACAGACTAAGCTAAGCAAAAGTGAACCAGGCCTTTTTACTGTGAAAACGGCACTTTGGGACTGTGAAAGTGACATTTTGGCCCTGTTGTCCCAAACTGCCCCAGCACTTCCCACATTGCTCAAAGTGGCTAGCTTTCATCCCAACACAGTTTATAGGGCCATACGGTACATAGTTTTCAAGTTACAGACTAAGCTAAGCAAAATGAATCTTTTTTTTTTTACTGTGAAAATGGCACTTTGGGACTGTGAAAGTGACATTTTGGCCCTGTTGTCCCAAACTGCCCCAGCACTTCCCACATTGCTCAAAGTGGCTAGCTTTCATCCCAACACAGTTTATAGGGCCATACGGTACATAGTTTTCAAGTTACAGACTAAGCTAAGCAAAAGTGAACCAGGCCTTTTTACTGTGAAAACGGCACTTTGGGACTGTGAAAGTGACATTTTGGCCCTGTTGTCCCAAACTGCCCCAGCACTTCCCACATTGCTCAAAGTGGCTAGCTTTCATCCCAACACAGTTTATAGGGCCATACGGTACATAGTTTTCAAGTTACAGACTAAGCTAAGCAAAAGTGAACCAGGCCTTTTTACTGTGAAAATGGCACTTTGGGACTGTGAAAGTGACATTTTGGCCCCGTTCATTCCCTGTTGTCCCAAACTGCCCCAGCTCTTGCCACAATGCTCAACGTGGCTAGCTTTCATCCCAACACAGTTTATAGGGCCATACGGTACATAGTTTTCAAGTTACAGACTAAGCTAAGCAAAAGTGAACCAGGCCTTTTTACTGTGAAAATGGCACTTTGGGACTGTGAAAGTGACATTTTGGCCCTGTTGTCCCAAACTGCCCCAGCACTTCCCACATTGCTCAAAGTGGCTAGCTTTCATCCCAACACAGTTTATAGGGCCATACGGTACATAGTTTTCAAGTTACAGACTAAGCTAAGCAAAAGTGAACCAGGCCTTTTTACTGTGAAAATGGCACTTTGGGACTGTGAAAGTGACATTTTGGCCCTGTTGTCCCAAACTGCCCCAGCACTTCCCACATTGCTCAAAGTGGCTAGCTTTCATCCCAACACAGTTTATAGGGCCATACGGTACATAGTTTTCAAGTTACAGACTAAGCTAAGCAAAAGTGAACCAGGCCTTTTTACTGTGAAAATGGCACTTTGGGACTGTGAAAGTGACATTTTGGCCCCGTTCATTCCCTGTTGTCCCAAACTGCCCCAGCTCTTGCCACAATGCTCAAAGTGGCTAGCTTTCATCCCAACACAGTTTATAGGGCCATACGGTACATAGTTTTCAAGTTACAGACTAAGCTAAGCAAAAGTGAACCAGGCCTTTTTACTGTGAAAATGGCACTTTGGGACTGTGAAAGTGACATTTTGGCCCCGTTCATTCCCTGTTGTCCCAAACTGCCCCAGCTCTTGCCACAATGCTCAAAGTGGCTAGCTTTCATCCCAACACAGTTTATAGGGCCATACGGTACATAGTTTTCAAGTTACAGACTAAGCTAAGCAAAAGTGAACCAGGCCTTTTTACTGTGAAAATGGCACTTTGGGACTGTGAAAGTGACATTTTGGCCCTGTTGTCCCAAACTGCCCCAGCACTTCCCACATTGCTCAAAGTGGCTAGCTTTCATCCCAACACAGTTTATAGGGCCATACGGTACATAGTTTTCAAGTTACAGACTAAGCTAAGCAAAAGTGAACCAGGCCTTTTTACTGTGAAAATGGCACTTTGGGACTGTGAAAGTGACATTTTGGCCCTGTTGTCCCAAACTGCCCCAGCACTTCCCACATTGCTCAAAGTGGCTAGCTTTCATCCCAACACAGTTTATAGGGCCATACGGTACATAGTTTTCAAGTTACAGACTAAGCTAAGCAAAAGTGAACCAGGCCTTTTTACTGTGAAAATGGCACTTTGGGACTGTGAAAGTGACATTTTGGCCCCGTTCATTCCCTGTTGTCCCAAACTGCCCCAGCTCTTGCCACAATGCTCAAAGTGGCTAGCTTTCATCCCAACACAGTTTATAGGGCCATACGGTACATAGTTTTCAAGTTACAGACTAAGCTAAGCAAAAGTGAACCAGGCCTTTTTACTGTGAAAATGGCACTTTGGGACTGTGAAAGTGACATTTTGGCCCTGTTGTCCCAAACTGCCCCAGCACTTCCCACATTGCTCAAAGTGGCTAGCTTTCATCCCAACACAGTTTATAGGGCCATACGGTACATAGTTTTCAAGTTACAGACTAAGCTAAGCAAAAGTGAACCAGGCCTTTTTACTGTGAAAATGGCACTTTGGGACTGTGAAAGTGACATTTTGGCCCTGTTGTCCCAAACTGCCCCAGCACTTCCCACATTGCTCAAAGTGGCTAGCTTTCATCCCAACACAGTTTATAGGGCCATACGGTACATAGTTTTCAAGTTACAGACTAAGCTAAGCAAAAGTGAACCAGGCCTTTTTACTGTGAAAATGGCACTTTGGGACTGTGAAAGTGACATTTTGGCCCTGTTGTCCCAAACTGCCCCAGCACTTCCCACATTGCTCAAAGTGGCTAGCTTTCATCCCAACACAGTTTATAGGGCCATACGGTACATAGTTTTCAAGTTACAGACTAAGCTAAGCAAAAGTGAACCAGGCCTTTTTACTGTGAAAACGGCACTTTGGGACTGTGAAAGTGACATTTTGGCCCTGTTGTCCCAAACTGCCCCAGCACTTCCCACATTGCTCAAAGTGGCTAGCTTTCATCCCAACACAGTTTATAGGGCCATACGGTACATAGTTTTCAAGTTACAGACTAAGCTAAGCAAAAGTGAACCAGGCCTTTTTACTGTGAAAACGGCACTTTGGGACTGTGAAAGTGACATTTTGGCCCTGTTGTCCCAAACTGCCCCAGCACTTCCCACATTGCTCAAAGTGGCTAGCTTTCATCCCAACACAGTTTATAGGGCCATACGGTACATAGTTTTCAAGTTACAGACTAAGCTAAGCAAAATGAATCTTTTTTTTTTTTACTGTGAAAATGGCACTTTGGGACTGTGAAAGTGACATTTTGGCCCTGTTGTCCCAAACTGCCCCAGCACTTCCCACATTGCTCAAAGTGGCTAGCTTTCATCCCAACACAGTTTATAGGGCCATACGGTACATAGTTTTCAAGTTACAGACTAAGCTAAGCAAAAGTGAACCAGGCCTTTTTACTGTGAAAACGGCACTTTGGGACTGTGAAAGTGACATTTTGGCCCTGTTGTCCCAAACTGCCCCAGCACTTCCCACATTGCTCAAAGTGGCTAGCTTTCATCCCAACACAGTTTATAGGGCCATACGGTACATAGTTTTCAAGTTACAGACTAAGCTAAGCAAAAGTGAACCAGGCCTTTTTACTGTGAAAACGGCACTTTGGGACTGTGAAAGTGACATTTTGGCCCTGTTGTCCCAAACTGCCCCAGCACTTCCCACATTGCTCAAAGTGGCTAGCTTTCATCCCAACACAGTTTATAGGGCCATACGGTACATAGTTTTCAAGTTACAGACTAAGCTAAGCAAAAGTGAACCAGGCCTTTTTACTGTGAAAACGGCACTTTGGGACTGTGAAAGTGACATTTTGGCCCTGTTGTCCCAAACTGCCCCAGCACTTCCCACATTGCTCAAAGTGGCTAGCTTTCATCCCAACACAGTTTATAGGGCCATACGGTACATAGTTTTCAAGTTACAGACTAAGCTAAGCAAAAGTGAACCAGGCCTTTTTACTGTGAAAATGGCACTTTGGGACTGTGAAAGTGACATTTTGGCCCCGTTCATTCCCTGTTGTCCCAAACTGCCCCAGCTCTTGCCACAATGCTCAACGTGGCTAGCTTTCATCCCAACACAGTTTATAGGGCCATACGGTACATAGTTTTCAAGTTACAGACTAAGCTAAGCAAAAGTGAACCAGGCCTTTTTACTGTGAAAATGGCACTTTGGGACTGTGAAAGTGACATTTTGGCCCTGTTGTCCCAAACTGCCCCAGCACTTCCCACATTGCTCAAAGTGGCTAGCTTTCATCCCAACACAGTTTATAGGGCCATACGGTACATAGTTTTCAAGTTACAGACTAAGCTAAGCAAAAGTGAACCAGGCCTTTTTACTGTGAAAATGGCACTTTGGGACTGTGAAAGTGACATTTTGGCCCTGTTGTCCCAAACTGCCCCAGCACTTCCCACATTGCTCAAAGTGGCTAGCTTTCATCCCAACACAGTTTATAGGGCCATACGGTACATAGTTTTCAAGTTACAGACTAAGCTAAGCAAAATGAATCTTTTTTTTTTTACTGTGAAAATGGCACTTTGGGACTGTGAAAGTGACATTTTGGCCCTGTTGTCCCAAACTGCCCCAGCACTTCCCACATTGCTCAAAGTGGCTAGCTTTCATCCCAACACAGTTTATAGGGCCATTCGGTACATAGTTTTCAAGTTACAGACTAAGCTAAGCAAAAGTGAACCAGGCCTTTTTACTGTGAAAATGGCACTTTGGGACTGTGAAAGTGACAAAGGCCTGGTTCACTTTTGCTTAGCTTAGTCTGTAACTTGAAAACTATGTACCGTATGGCCCTATAAACTGTGTTGGGATGAAAGCTAGCCACTTTGAGCAATGTGGGAAGTGCTGGGGCAGTTTGGGACAACAGGGCCAAAATGTCACTTTCACAGTCCCAAAGTGCCGTTTTCACAGTAAAAAGGCCTGGTTCACTTTTGCTTAGCTTAGTCTGTAACTTGAAAACTATGTACCGTATGGCCCTATAAACTGTGTTGGGATGAAAGCTAGCCACTTTGAGCAATGTGGGAAGTGCTGGGGCAGTTTGGGACAACAGGGCCAAAATGTCACTTTCACAGTCCCAAAGTGCCATTTTCACAGTAAAAAAAAAAAAGATTCATTTTGCTTAGCTTAGTCTGTAACTTGAAAACTATGTACCGTATGGCCCTATAAACTGTGTTGGGATGAAAGCTAGCCACTTTGAGCAATGTGGGAAGTGCTGGGGCAGTTTGGGACAACAGGGCCAAAATGTCACTTTCACAGTCCCAAAGTGCCGTTTTCACAGTAAAAAGGCCTGGTTCACTTTTGCTTAGCTTAGTCTGTAACTTGAAAACGATGTACCGTATGGCCCTATAAACTGTGTTGGGATGAAAGCTAGCCACTTTGAGCAATGTGGGAAGTGCTGGGGCAGTTTGGGACAACAGGGCCAAAATGTCACTTTCACAGTCCCAAAGTGCCGTTTTCACAGTAAAAAGGCCTGGTTCACTTTTGCTTAGCTTAGTCTGTAACTTGAAAACTATGTACCGTATGGCCCTATAAACTGTGTTGGGATGAAAGCTAGCCACTTTGAGCAATGTGGGAAGTGCTGGGGCAGTTTGGGACAACAGGGCCAAAATGTCACTTTCACAGTCCCAAAGTGCCATTTTCACAGTAAAAAGGCCTGGTTCACTTTTGCTTAGCTTAGTCTGTAACTTGAAAACTATGTACCGTATGGCCCTATAAACTGTGTTGGGATGAAAGCTAGCCACTTTGAGCATTGTGGCAAGAGCTGGGGCAGTTTGGGACAACAGGGAATGAACGGGGCCAAAATGTCACTTTCACAGTCCCAAAGTGCCATTTTCACAGTAAAAAGGCCTGGTTCACTTTTGCTTAGCTTAGTCTGTAACTTGAAAACTATGTACCGTATGGCCCTATAAACTGTGTTGGGATGAAAGCTAGCCACTTTGAGCAATGTGGGAAGTGCTGGGGCAGTTTGGGACAACAGGGCCAAAATGTCACTTTCACAGTCCCAAAGTGCCATTTTCACAGTAAAAAGGCCTGGTTCACTTTTGCTTAGCTTAGTCTGTAACTTGAAAACTATGTACCGTATGGCCCTATAAACTGTGTTGGGATGAAAGCTAGCCACTTTGAGCAATGTGGGAAGTGCTGGGGCAGTTTGGGACAACAGGGCCAAAATGTCACTTTCACAGTCCCAAAGTGCCATTTTCACAGTAAAAAGGCCTGGTTCACTTTTGCTTAGCTTAGTCTGTAACTTGAAAACTATGTACCGTATGGCCCTATAAACTGTGTTGGGATGAAAGCTAGCCACTTTGAGCATTGTGGCAAGAGCTGGGGCAGTTTGGGACAACAGGGAATGAACGGGGCCAAAATGTCACTTTCACAGTCCCAAAGTGCCATTTTCACAGTAAAAAGGCCTGGTTCACTTTTGCTTAGCTTAGTCTGTAACTTGAAAACTATGTACCGTATGGCCCTATAAACTGTGTTGGGATGAAAGCTAGCCACTTTGAGCAATGTGGGAAGTGCTGGGGCAGTTTGGGACAACAGGGCCAAAATGTCACTTTCACAGTCCCAAAGTGCCATTTTCACAGTAAAAAGGCCTGGTTCACTTTTGCTTAGCTTAGTCTGTAACTTGAAAACTATGTACCGTATGGCCCTATAAACTGTGTTGGGATGAAAGCTAGCCACTTTGAGCAATGTGGGAAGTGCTGGGGCAGTTTGGGACAACAGGCCCAAAATGTCACTTTCACAGTCCCAAAGTGCCATTTTCACAGTAAAAAAAAAAAGATTCATTTTGCTTAGCTTAGTCTGTAACTTGAAAACTATGTACCGTATGGCCCTATAAACTGTGTTGGGATGAAAGCTAGCCACTTTGAGCAATGTGGGAAGTGCTGGGGCAGTTTGGGACAACAGGGCCAAAATGTCACTTTCACAGTCCCAAAGTGCCATTTTCACAGTAAAAAGGCCTGGTTCACTTTTGCTTAGCTTAGTCTGTAACTTGAAAACTATGTACCGTATGGCCCTATAAACTGTGTTGGGATGAAAGCTAGCCACTTTGAGCAATGTGGGAAGTGCTGGGGCAGTTTGGGACAACAGGGCCAAAATGTCACTTTCACAGTCCCAAAGTGCCATTTTCACAGTAAAAAGGCCTGGTTCACTTTTGCTTAGCTTAGTCTGTAACTTGAAAACTATGTACCGTATGGCCCTATAAACTGTGTTGGGATGAAAGCTAGCCACGTTGAGCATTGTGGCAAGAGCTGGGGCAGTTTGGGACAACAGGGAATGAACGGGGCCAAAATGTCACTTTCACAGTCCCAAAGTGCCATTTTCACAGTAAAAAGGCCTGGTTCACTTTTGCTTAGCTTAGTCTGTAACTTGAAAACTATGTACCGTATGGCCCTATAAACTGTGTTGGGATGAAAGCTAGCCACTTTGAGCAATGTGGGAAGTGCTGGGGCAGTTTGGGACAACAGGGCCAAAATGTCACTTTCACAGTCCCAAAGTGCCGTTTTCACAGTAAAAAGGCCTGGTTCACTTTTGCTTAGCTTAGTCTGTAACTTGAAAACTATGTACCGTATGGCCCTATAAACTGTGTTGGGATGAAAGCTAGCCACTTTGAGCAATGTGGGAAGTGCTGGGGCAGTTTGGGACAACAGGGCCAAAATGTCACTTTCACAGTCCCAAAGTGCCATTTTCACAGTAAAAAAAAAAAGATTCATTTTGCTTAGCTTAGTCTGTAACTTGAAAACTATGTACCGTATGGCCCTATAAACTGTGTTGGGATGAAAGCTAGCCACTTTGAGCAATGTGGGAAGTGCTGGGGCAGTTTGGGACAACAGGGCCAAAATGTCACTTTCACAGTCCCAAAGTGCCATTTTCACAGTAAAAAGGCCTGGTTCACTTTTGCTTAGCTTAGTCTGTAACTTGAAAACTATGTACCGTATGGCCCTATACACTGTGTTGGGATGAAAGCTAGCCACTTTGAGCAATGTGGGAAGTGCTGGGGCAGTTTGGGACAACAGGGCCAAAATGTCACTTTCACAGTCCCAAAGTGCCGTTTTCACAGTAAAAAGGCCTGGTTCACTTTTGCTTAGCTTAGTCTGTAACTTGAAAACTATGTACCGTATGGCCCTATAAACTGTGTTGGGATGAAAGCTAGCCACTTTGAGCATTGTGGCAAGAGCTGGGGCAGTTTGGGACAACAGGGAATGAACGGGGCCAAAATGTCACTTTCACAGTCCCAAAGTGCCATTTTCACAGTAAAAAGGCCTGGTTCACTTTTGCTTAGCTTAGTCTGTAACTTGAAAACTATGTACCGTATGGCCCTATAAACTGTGTTGGGATGAAAGCTAGCCACTTTGAGCAATGTGGGAAGTGCTGGGGCAGTTTGGGACAACAGGGCCAAAATGTCACTTTCACAGTCCCAAAGTGCCATTTTCACAGTAAAAAGGCCTGGTTCACTTTTGCTTAGCTTAGTCTGTAACTTGAAAACTATGTACCGTATGGCCCTATAAACTGTGTTGGGATGAAAGCTAGCCACTTTGAGCAATGTGGGAAGTGCTGGGGCAGTTTGGGACAACAGGGCCAAAATGTCACTTTCACAGTCCCAAAGTGCCATTTTCACAGTAAAAAAAAAAAGATTCATTTTGCTTAGCTTAGTCTGTAACTTGAAAACTATGTACCGTATGGCCCTATAAACTGTGTTGGGATGAAAGCTAGCCACTTTGAGCAATGTGGGAAGTGCTGGGGCAGTTTGGGACAACAGGGCCAAAATGTCACTTTCACAGTCCCAAAGTGCCGTTTTCACAGTAAAAAGGCCTGGTTCACTTTTGCTTAGCTTAGTCTGTAACTTGAAAACTATGTACCGTATGGCCCTATAAACTGTGTTGGGATGAAAGCTAGCCACTTTGAGCAATGTGGGAAGTGCTGGGGCAGTTTGGGACAACAGGGCCAAAATGTCACTTTTTTTTTTTTTACTGTGAAAATGGCACTTTGGGACTGTGAAAGTGACATTTTGGCCCTGTTGTCCCAAACTGCCCCAGCACTTCCCACATTGCTCAAAGTGGCTAGCTTTCATCCCAACACAGTTTATAGGGCCATACGGTACATAGTTTTCAAGTTACAGACTAAGCTAAGCAAAAGTGAACCAGGCCTTTTTACTGTGAAAACGGCACTTTGGGACTGTGAAAGTGACATTTTGGCCCTGTTGTCCCAAACTGCCCCAGCACTTCCCACATTGCTCAAAGTGGCTAGCTTTCATCCCAACACAGTTTATAGGGCCATACGGTACATAGTTTTCAAGTTACAGACTAAGCTAAGCAAAAGTGAACCAGGCCTTTTTACTGTGAAAATGGCACTTTGGGACTGTGAAAGTGACATTTTGGCCCCGTTCATTCCCTGTTGTCCCAAACTGCCCCAGCTCTTGCCACAATGCTCAACGTGGCTAGCTTTCATCCCAACACAGTTTATAGGGCCATACGGTACATAGTTTTCAAGTTACAGACTAAGCTAAGCAAAAGTGAACCAGGCCTTTTTACTGTGAAAATGGCACTTTGGGACTGTGAAAGTGACATTTTGGCCCTGTTGTCCCAAACTGCCCCAGCACTTCCCACATTGCTCAAAGTGGCTAGCTTTCATCCCAACACAGTTTATAGGGCCATACGGTACATAGTTTTCAAGTTACAGACTAAGCTAAGCAAAAGTGAACCAGGCCTTTTTACTGTGAAAATGGCACTTTGGGACTGTGAAAGTGACATTTTGGCCCTGTTGTCCCAAACTGCCCCAGCACTTCCCACATTGCTCAAAGTGGCTAGCTTTCATCCCAACACAGTTTATAGGGCCATACGGTACATAGTTTTCAAGTTACAGACTAAGCTAAGCAAAATGAATCTTTTTTTTTTTACTGTGAAAATGGCACTTTGGGACTGTGAAAGTGACATTTTGGCCCTGTTGTCCCAAACTGCCCCAGCACTTCCCACATTGCTCAAAGTGGCTAGCTTTCATCCCAACACAGTTTATAGGGCCATACGGTACATAGTTTTCAAGTTACAGACTAAGCTAAGCAAAAGTGAACCAGGCCTTTTTACTGTGAAAATGGCACTTTGGGACTGTGAAAGTGACATTTTGGCCCTGTTGTCCCAAACTGCCCCAGCACTTCCCACATTGCTCAAAGTGGCTAGCTTTCATCCCAACACAGTTTATAGGGCCATACGGTACATAGTTTTCAAGTTACAGACTAAGCTAAGCAAAAGTGAACCAGGCCTTTTTACTGTGAAAATGGCACTTTGGGACTGTGAAAGTGACATTTTGGCCCCGTTCATTCCCTGTTGTCCCAAACTGCCCCAGCTCTTGCCACAATGCTCAAAGTGGCTAGCTTTCATCCCAACACAGTTTATAGGGCCATACGGTACATAGTTTTCAAGTTACAGACTAAGCTAAGCAAAAGTGAACCAGGCCTTTTTACTGTGAAAATGGCACTTTGGGACTGTGAAAGTGACATTTTGGCCCTGTTGTCCCAAACTGCCCCAGCACTTCCCACATTGCTCAAAGTGGCTAGCTTTCATCCCAACACAGTTTATAGGGCCATACGGTACATAGTTTTCAAGTTACAGACTAAGCTAAGCAAAAGTGAACCAGGCCTTTTTACTGTGAAAATGGCACTTTGGGACTGTGAAAGTGACATTTTGGCCCTGTTGTCCCAAACTGCCCCAGCACTTCCCACATTGCTCAAAGTGGCTAGCTTTCATCCCAACACAGTTTATAGGGCCATACGGTACATAGTTTTCAAGTTACAGACTAAGCTAAGCAAAATGAATCTTTTTTTTTTTACTGTGAAAATGGCACTTTGGGACTGTGAAAGTGACATTTTGGCCCTGTTGTCCCAAACTGCCCCAGCACTTCCCACATTGCTCAAAGTGGCTAGCTTTCATCCCAACACAGTTTATAGGGCCATACGGTACATAGTTTTCAAGTTACAGACTAAGCTAAGCAAAAGTGAACCAGGCCTTTTTACTGTGAAAATGGCACTTTGGGACTGTGAAAGTGACATTTTGGCCCCGTTCATTCCCTGTTGTCCCAAACTGCCCCAGCTCTTGCCACAATGCTCAAAGTGGCTAGCTTTCATCCCAACACAGTTTATAGGGCCATACGGTACATAGTTTTCAAGTTACAGACTAAGCTAAGCAAAAGTGAACCAGGCCTTTTTACTGTGAAAATGGCACTTTGGGACTGTGAAAGTGACATTTTGGCCCTGTTGTCCCAAACTGCCCCAGCACTTCCCACATTGCTCAAAGTGGCTAGCTTTCATCCCAACACAGTTTATAGGGCCATACGGTACATAGTTTTCAAGTTACAGACTAAGCTAAGCAAAAGTGAACCAGGCCTTTTTACTGTGAAAATGGCACTTTGGGACTGTGAAAGTGACATTTTGGCCCTGTTGTCCCAAACTGCCCCAGCACTTCCCACATTGCTCAAAGTGGCTAGCTTTCATCCCAACACAGTTTATAGGGCCATACGGTACATAGTTTTCAAGTTACAGACTAAGCTAAGCAAAATGAATCTTTTTTTTTTTACTGTGAAAATGGCACTTTGGGACTGTGAAAGTGACATTTTGGCCCTGTTGTCCCAAACTGCCCCAGCTCTTGCCACAATGCTCAAAGTGGCTAGCTTTCATCCCAACACAGTTTATAGGGCCATACGGTACATAGTTTTCAAGTTACAGACTAAGCTAAGCAAAAGTGAACCAGGCCTTTTTACTGTGAAAACGGCACTTTGGGACTGTGAAAGTGACATTTTGGCCCTGTTGTCCCAAACTGCCCCAGCACTTCCCACATTGCTCAAAGTGGCTAGCTTTCATCCCAACACAGTGTATAGGGCCATACGGTACATAGTTTTCAAGTTACAGACTAAGCTAAGCAAAAGTGAACCAGGCCTTTTTACTGTGAAAACGGCACTTTGGGACTGTGAAAGTGACATTTTGGCCCTGTTGTCCCAAACTGCCCCAGCACTTCCCACATTGCTCAAAGTGGCTAGCTTTCATCCCAACACAGTTTATAGGGCCATACGGTACATAGTTTTCAAGTTACAGACTAAGCTAAGCAAAATGAATCTTTTTTTTTTACTGTGAAAATGGCACTTTGGGACTGTGAAAGTGACATTTTGGCCCTGTTGTCCCAAACTGCCCCAGCACTTCCCACATTGCTCAAAGTGGCTAGCTTTCATCCCAACACAGTTTATAGGGCCATACGGTACATAGTTTTCAAGTTACAGACTAAGCTAAGCAAAAGTGAACCAGGCCTTTTTACTGTGAAAACGGCACTTTGGGACTGTGAAAGTGACATTTTGGCCCTGTTGTCCCAAACTGCCCCAGCACTTCCCACATTGCTCAAAGTGGCTAGCTTTCATCCCAACACAGTTTATAGGGCCATACGGTACATAGTTTTCAAGTTACAGACTAAGCTAAGCAAAAGTGAACCAGGCCTTTTTACTGTGAAAATGGCACTTTGGGACTGTGAAAGTGACATTTTGGCCCCGTTCATTCCCTGTTGTCCCAAACTGCCCCAGCTCTTGCCACAATGCTCAACGTGGCTAGCTTTCATCCCAACACAGTTTATAGGGCCATACGGTACATAGTTTTCAAGTTACAGACTAAGCTAAGCAAAAGTGAACCAGGCCTTTTTACTGTGAAAATGGCACTTTGGGACTGTGAAAGTGACATTTTGGCCCTGTTGTCCCAAACTGCCCCAGCACTTCCCACATTGCTCAAAGTGGCTAGCTTTCATCCCAACACAGTTTATAGGGCCATACGGTACATAGTTTTCAAGTTACAGACTAAGCTAAGCAAAAGTGAACCAGGCCTTTTTACTGTGAAAATGGCACTTTGGGACTGTGAAAGTGACATTTTGGCCCTGTTGTCCCAAACTGCCCCAGCACTTCCCACATTGCTCAAAGTGGCTAGCTTTCATCCCAACACAGTTTATAGGGCCATACGGTACATAGTTTTCAAGTTACAGACTAAGCTAAGCAAAATGAATCTTTTTTTTTTTACTGTGAAAATGGCACTTTGGGACTGTGAAAGTGACATTTTGGCCCTGTTGTCCCAAACTGCCCCAGCACTTCCCACATTGCTCAAAGTGGCTAGCTTTCATCCCAACACAGTTTATAGGGCCATACGGTACATAGTTTTCAAGTTACAGACTAAGCTAAGCAAAAGTGAACCAGGCCTTTTTACTGTGAAAATGGCACTTTGGGACTGTGAAAGTGACATTTTGGCCCTGTTGTCCCAAACTGCCCCAGCACTTCCCACATTGCTCAAAGTGGCTAGCTTTCATCCCAACACAGTTTATAGGGCCATACGGTACATAGTTTTCAAGTTACAGACTAAGCTAAGCAAAAGTGAACCAGGCCTTTTTACTGTGAAAATGGCACTTTGGGACTGTGAAAGTGACATTTTGGCCCCGTTCATTCCCTGTTGTCCCAAACTGCCCCAGCTCTTGCCACAATGCTCAAAGTGGCTAGCTTTCATCCCAACACAGTTTATAGGGCCATACGGTACATAGTTTTCAAGTTACAGACTAAGCTAAGCAAAAGTGAACCAGGCCTTTTTACTGTGAAAATGGCACTTTGGGACTGTGAAAGTGACATTTTGGCCCTGTTGTCCCAAACTGCCCCAGCACTTCCCACATTGCTCAAAGTCCCAACACAGTTTATAGGGCCATACGGTACATAGTTTTCAAGTTACAGACTAAGCTAAGCAAAAGTGAACCAGGCCTTTTTACTGTGAAAATGGCACTTTGGGACTGTGAAAGTGACATTTTGGCCCCGTTCATTCCCTGTTGTCCCAAACTGCCCCAGCTCTTGCCACAATGCTCAAAGTGGCTAGCTTTCATCCCAACACAGTTTATAGGGCCATACGGTACATAGTTTTCAAGTTACAGACTAAGCTAAGCAAAAGTGAACCAGGCCTTTTTACTGTGAAAATGGCACTTTGGGACTGTGAAAGTGACATTTTGGCCCTGTTGTCCCAAACTGCCCCAGCACTTCCCACATTGCTCAAAGTGGCTAGCTTTCATCCCAACACAGTTTATAGGGCCATACGGTACATAGTTTTCAAGTTACAGACTAAGCTAAGCAAAAGTGAACCAGGCCTTTTTACTGTGAAAACGGCACTTTGGGACTGTGAAAGTGACATTTTGGCCCTGTTGTCCCAAACTGCCCCAGCACTTCCCACATTGCTCAAAGTGGCTAGCTTTCATCCCAACACAGTTTATAGGGCCATACGGTACATAGTTTTCAAGTTACAGACTAAGCTAAGCAAAAGTGAACCAGGCCTTTTTACTGTGAAAACGGCACTTTGGGACTGTGAAAGTGACATTTTGGCCCTGTTGTCCCAAACTGCCCCAGCACTTCCCACATTGCTCAAAGTGGCTAGCTTTCATCCCAACACAGTTTATAGGGCCATACGGTACATAGTTTTCAAGTTACAGACTAAGCTAAGCAAAATGAATCTTTTTTTTTTTTACTGTGAAAATGGCACTTTGGGACTGTGAAAGTGACATTTTGGCCCTGTTGTCCCAAACTGCCCCAGCACTTCCCACATTGCTCAAAGTGGCTAGCTTTCATCCCAACACAGTTTATAGGGCCATACGGTACATAGTTTTCAAGTTACAGACTAAGCTAAGCAAAAGTGAACCAGGCCTTTTTACTGTGAAAACGGCACTTTGGGACTGTGAAAGTGACATTTTGGCCCTGTTGTCCCAAACTGCCCCAGCACTTCCCACATTGCTCAAAGTGGCTAGCTTTCATCCCAACACAGTTTATAGGGCCATACGGTACATAGTTTTCAAGTTACAGACTAAGCTAAGCAAAAGTGAACCAGGCCTTTGTCACTTTCACAGTCCCAAAGTGCCATTTTCACAGTAAAAAGGCCTGGTTCACTTTTGCTTAGCTTAGTCTGTAACTTGAAAACTATGTACCGAATGGCCCTATAAACTGTGTTGGGATGAAAGCTAGCCACTTTGAGCAATGTGGGAAGTGCTGGGGCAGTTTGGGACAACAGGGCCAAAATGTCACTTTCACAGTCCCAAAGTGCCATTTTCACAGTAAAAAAAAAAAGATTCATTTTGCTTAGCTTAGTCTGTAACTTGAAAACTATGTACCGTATGGCCCTATAAACTGTGTTGGGATGAAAGCTAGCCACTTTGAGCAATGTGGGAAGTGCTGGGGCAGTTTGGGACAACAGGGCCAAAATGTCACTTTCACAGTCCCAAAGTGCCATTTTCACAGTAAAAAGGCCTGGTTCACTTTTGCTTAGCTTAGTCTGTAACTTGAAAACTATGTACCGTATGGCCCTATAAACTGTGTTGGGATGAAAGCTAGCCACTTTGAGCAATGTGGGAAGTGCTGGGGCAGTTTGGGACAACAGGGCCAAAATGTCACTTTCACAGTCCCAAAGTGCCATTTTCACAGTAAAAAGGCCTGGTTCACTTTTGCTTAGCTTAGTCTGTAACTTGAAAACTATGTACCGTATGGCCCTATAAACTGTGTTGGGATGAAAGCTAGCCACGTTGAGCATTGTGGCAAGAGCTGGGGCAGTTTGGGACAACAGGGAATGAACGGGGCCAAAATGTCACTTTCACAGTCCAAAAGTGCCATTTTCACAGTAAAAAGGCCTGGTTCACTTTTGCTTAGCTTAGTCTGTAACTTGAAAACTATGTACCGTATGGCCCTATAAACTGTGTTGGGATGAAAGCTAGCCACTTTGAGCAATGTGGGAAGTGCTGGGGCAGTTTGGGACAACAGGGCCAAAATGTCACTTTCACAGTCCCAAAGTGCCGTTTTCACAGTAAAAAGGCCTGGTTCACTTTTGCTTAGCTTAGTCTGTAACTTGAAAACTATGTACCGTATGGCCCTATAAACTGTGTTGGGATGAAAGCTAGCCACTTTGAGCAATGTGGGAAGTGCTGGGGCAGTTTGGGACAACAGGGCCAAAATGTCACTTTCACAGTCCCAAAGTGCCATTTTCACAGTAAAAAGGCCTGGTTCACTTTTGCTTAGCTTAGTCTGTAACTTGAAAACTATGTACCGAATGGCCCTATAAACTGTGTTGGGATGAAAGCTAGCCACTTTGAGCAATGTGGGAAGTGCTGGGGCAGTTTGGGACAACAGGGCCAAAATGTCACTTTCACAGTCCCAAAGTGCCATTTTCACAGTAAAAAAAAAAAGATTCATTTTGCTTAGCTTAGTCTGTAACTTGAAAACTATGTACCGTATGGCCCTATAAACTGTGTTGGGATGAAAGCTAGCCACTTTGAGCAATGTGGGAAGTGCTGGGGCAGTTTGGGACAACAGGGCCAAAATGTCACTTTCACAGTCCCAAAGTGCCATTTTCACAGTAAAAAGGCCTGGTTCACTTTTGCTTAGCTTAGTCTGTAACTTGAAAACTATGTACCGTATGGCCCTATAAACTGTGTTGGGATGAAAGCTAGCCACTTTGAGCAATGTGGGAAGTGCTGGGGCAGTTTGGGACAACAGGGCCAAAATGTCACTTTCACAGTCCCAAAGTGCCATTTTCACAGTAAAAAGGCCTGGTTCACTTTTGCTTAGCTTAGTCTGTAACTTGAAAACTATGTACCGTATGGCCCTATAAACTGTGTTGGGATGAAAGCTAGCCACGTTGAGCATTGTGGCAAGAGCTGGGGCAGTTTGGGACAACAGGGAATGAACGGGGCCAAAATGTCACTTTCACAGTAAAAAGGCCTGGTTCACTTTTGCTTAGCTTAGTCTGTAACTTGAAAACTATGTACCGTATGGCCCTATAAACTGTGTTGGGATGAAAGCTAGCCACTTTGAGCAATGTGGGAAGTGCTGGGGCAGTTTGGGACAACAGGGCCAAAATGTCACTTTCACAGTCCCAAAGTGCCGTTTTCACAGTAAAAAGGCCTGGTTCACTTTTGCTTAGCTTAGTCTGTAACTTGAAAACTATGTACCGTATGGCCCTATAAACTGTGTTGGGATGAAAGCTAGCCACTTTGAGCAATGTGGGAAGTGCTGGGGCAGTTTGGGACAACAGGGCCAAAATGTCACTTTCACAGTCCCAAAGTGCCATTTTCACAGTAAAAAAAAAAAAGATTCATTTTGCTTAGCTTAGTCTGTAACTTGAAAACTATGTACCGTATGGCCCTATAAACTGTGTTGGGATGAAAGCTAGCCACTTTGAGCAATGTGGGAAGTGCTGGGGCAGTTTGGGACAACAGGGCCAAAATGTCACTTTCACAGTCCCAAAGTGCCGTTTTCACAGTAAAAAGGCCTGGTTCACTTTTGCTTAGCTTAGTCTGTAACTTGAAAACTATGTACCGTATGGCCCTATAAACTGTGTTGGGATGAAAGCTAGCCACTTTGAGCAATGTGGGAAGTGCTGGGGCAGTTTGGGACAACAGGGCCAAAATGTCACTTTCACAGTCCCAAAGTGCCGTTTTCACAGTAAAAAGGCCTGGTTCACTTTTGCTTAGCTTAGTCTGTAACTTGAAAACTATGTACCGTATGGCCCTATAAACTGTGTTGGGATGAAAGCTAGCCACTTTGAGCAATGTGGGAAGTGCTGGGGCAGTTTGGGACAACAGGGCCAAAATGTCACTTTCACAGTCCCAAAGTGCCATTTTCACAGTAAAAAGGCCTGGTTCACTTTTGCTTAGCTTAGTCTGTAACTTGAAAACTATGTACCGTATGGCCCTATAAACTGTGTTGGGATGAAAGCTAGCCACTTTGAGCATTGTGGCAAGAGCTGGGGCAGTTTGGGACAACAGGGAATGAACGGGGCCAAAATGTCACTTTCACAGTCCCAAAGTGCCATTTTCACAGTAAAAAGGCCTGGTTCACTTTTGCTTAGCTTAGTCTGTAACTTGAAAACTATGTACCGTATGGCCCTATAAACTGTGTTGGGATGAAAGCTAGCCACTTTGAGCAATGTGGGAAGTGCTGGGGCAGTTTGGGACAACAGGGCCAAAATGTCACTTTCACAGTCCCAAAGTGCCATTTTCACAGTAAAAAGGCCTGGTTCACTTTTGCTTAGCTTAGTCTGTAACTTGAAAACTATGTACCGTATGGCCCTATAAACTGTGTTGGGATGAAAGCTAGCCACTTTGAGCAATGTGGGAAGTGCTGGGGCAGTTTGGGACAACAGGGCCAAAATGTCACTTTCACAGTCCCAAAGTGCCATTTTCACAGTAAAAAGGCCTGGTTCACTTTTGCTTAGCTTAGTCTGTAACTTGAAAACTATGTACCGTATGGCCCTATAAACTGTGTTGGGATGAAAGCTAGCCACTTTGAGCATTGTGGCAAGAGCTGGGGCAGTTTGGGACAACAGGGAATGAACGGGGCCAAAATGTCACTTTCACAGTCCCAAAGTGCCATTTTCACAGTAAAAAGGCCTGGTTCACTTTTGCTTAGCTTAGTCTGTAACTTGAAAACTATGTACCGTATGGCCCTATAAACTGTGTTGGGATGAAAGCTAGCCACTTTGAGCAATGTGGGAAGTGCTGGGGCAGTTTGGGACAACAGGGCCAAAATGTCACTTTCACAGTCCCAAAGTGCCATTTTCACAGTAAAAAGGCCTGGTTCACTTTTGCTTAGCTTAGTCTGTAACTTGAAAACTATGTACCGTATGGCCCTATAAACTGTGTTGGGATGAAAGCTAGCCACTTTGAGCAATGTGGGAAGTGCTGGGGCAGTTTGGGACAACAGGGCCAAAATGTCACTTTCACAGTCCCAAAGTGCCATTTTCACAGTAAAAAAAAAAAGATTCATTTTGCTTAGCTTAGTCTGTAACTTGAAAACTATGTACCGTATGGCCCTATAAACTGTGTTGGGATGAAAGCTAGCCACTTTGAGCAATGTGGGAAGTGCTGGGGCAGTTTGGGACAACAGGGCCAAAATGTCACTTTCACAGTCCCAAAGTGCCATTTTCACAGTAAAAAGGCCTGGTTCACTTTTGCTTAGCTTAGTCTGTAACTTGAAAACTATGTACCGTATGGCCCTATAAACTGTGTTGGGATGAAAGCTAGCCACTTTGAGCAATGTGGGAAGTGCTGGGGCAGTTTGGGACAACAGGGCCAAAATGTCACTTTCACAGTCCCAAAGTGCCATTTTCACAGTAAAAAGGCCTGGTTCACTTTTGCTTAGCTTAGTCTGTAACTTGAAAACTATGTACCGTATGGCCCTATAAACTGTGTTGGGATGAAAGCTAGCCACGTTGAGCATTGTGGCAAGAGCTGGGGCAGTTTGGGACAACAGGGAATGAACGGGGCCAAAATGTCACTTTCACAGTCCCAAAGTGCCATTTTCACAGTAAAAAGGCCTGGTTCACTTTTGCTTAGCTTAGTCTGTAACTTGAAAACTATGTACCGTATGGCCCTATAAACTGTGTTGGGATGAAAGCTAGCCACTTTGAGCAATGTGGGAAGTGCTGGGGCAGTTTGGGACAACAGGGCCAAAATGTCACTTTCACAGTCCCAAAGTGCCGTTTTCACAGTAAAAAGGCCTGGTTCACTTTTGCTTAGCTTAGTCTGTAACTTGAAAACTATGTACCGTATGGCCCTATAAACTGTGTTGGGATGAAAGCTAGCCACTTTGAGCAATGTGGGAAGTGCTGGGGCAGTTTGGGACAACAGGGCCAAAATGTCACTTTCACAGTCCCAAAGTGCCATTTTCACAGTAAAAAAAAAAAGATTCATTTTGCTTAGCTTAGTCTGTAACTTGAAAACTATGTACCGTATGGCCCTATAAACTGTGTTGGGATGAAAGCTAGCCACTTTGAGCAATGTGGGAAGTGCTGGGGCAGTTTGGGACAACAGGGCCAAAATGTCACTTTCACAGTCCCAAAGTGCCGTTTTCACAGTAAAAAGGCCTGGTTCACTTTTGCTTAGCTTAGTCTGTAACTTGAAAACTATGTACCGTATGGCCCTATACACTGTGTTGGGATGAAAGCTAGCCACTTTGAGCAATGTGGGAAGTGCTGGGGCAGTTTGGGACAACAGGGCCAAAATGTCACTTTCACAGTCCCAAAGTGCCGTTTTCACAGTAAAAAGGCCTGGTTCACTTTTGCTTAGCTTAGTCTGTAACTTGAAAACTATGTACCGTATGGCCCTATAAACTGTGTTGGGATGAAAGCTAGCCACTTTGAGCATTGTGGCAAGAGCTGGGGCAGTTTGGGACAACAGGGAATGAACGGGGCCAAAATGTCACTTTCACAGTCCCAAAGTGCCATTTTCACAGTAAAAAGGCCTGGTTCACTTTTGCTTAGCTTAGTCTGTAACTTGAAAACTATGTACCGTATGGCCCTATAAACTGTGTTGGGATGAAAGCTAGCCACTTTGAGCAATGTGGGAAGTGCTGGGGCAGTTTGGGACAACAGGGCCAAAATGTCACTTTCACAGTCCCAAAGTGCCATTTTCACAGTAAAAAAAAAAAGATTCATTTTGCTTAGCTTAGTCTGTAACTTGAAAACTATGTACCGTATGGCCCTATAAACTGTGTTGGGATGAAAGCTAGCCACTTTGAGCAATGTGGGAAGTGCTGGGGCAGTTTGGGACAACAGGGCCAAAATGTCACTTTCACAGTCCCAAAGTGCCATTTTCACAGTAAAAAGGCCTGGTTCACTTTTGCTTAGCTTAGTCTGTAACTTGAAAACTATGTACCGTATGGCCCTATAAACTGTGTTGGGATGAAAGCTAGCCACTTTGAGCAATGTGGGAAGTGCTGGGGCAGTTTGGGACAACAGGGCCAAAATGTCACTTTCACAGTCCCAAAGTGCCATTTTCACAGTAAAAAGGCCTGGTTCACTTTTGCTTAGCTTAGTCTGTAACTTGAAAACTATGTACCGTATGGCCCTATAAACTGTGTTGGGATGAAAGCTAGCCACTTTGAGCATTGTGGCAAGAGCTGGGGCAGTTTGGGACAACAGGGAATGAACGGGGCCAAAATGTCACTTTCACAGTCCCAAAGTGCCATTTTCACAGTAAAAAGGCCTGGTTCACTTTTGCTTAGCTTAGTCTGTAACTTGAAAACTATGTACCGTATGGCCCTATAAACTGTGTTGGGATGAAAGCTAGCCACTTTGAGCAATGTGGGAAGTGCTGGGGCAGTTTGGGACAACAGGGCCAAAATGTCACTTTCACAGTCCCAAAGTGCCATTTTCACAGTAAAAAAAAAAAGATTCATTTTGCTTAGCTTAGTCTGTAACTTGAAAACTATGTACCGTATGGCCCTATAAACTGTGTTGGGATGAAAGCTAGCCACTTTGAGCAATGTGGGAAGTGCTGGGGCAGTTTGGGACAACAGGGCCAAAATGTCACTTTCACAGTCCCAAAGTGCCATTTTCACAGTAAAAAGGCCTGGTTCACTTTTGCTTAGCTTAGTCTGTAACTTGAAAACTATGTACCGTATGGCCCTATAAACTGTGTTGGGATGAAAGCTAGCCACTTTGAGCAATGTGGGAAGTGCTGGGGCAGTTTGGGACAACAGGGCCAAAATGTCACTTTCACAGTCCCAAAGTGCCATTTTCACAGTAAAAAGGCCTGGTTCACTTTTGCTTAGCTTAGTCTGTAACTTGAAAACTATGTACCGTATGGCCCTATAAACTGTGTTGGGATGAAAGCTAGCCACTTTGAGCATTGTGGCAAGAGCTGGGGCAGTTTGGGACAACAGGGAATGAACGGGGCCAAAATGTCACTTTCACAGTCCCAAAGTGCCATTTTCACAGTAAAAAGGCCTGGTTCACTTTTGCTTAGCTTAGTCTGTAACTTGAAAACTATGTACCGTATGGCCCTATAAACTGTGTTGGGATGAAAGCTAGCCACTTTGAGCAATGTGGGAAGTGCTGGGGCAGTTTGGGACAACAGGGCCAAAATGTCACTTTCACAGTCCCAAAGTGCCATTTTCACAGTAAAAAGGCCTGGTTCACTTTTGCTTAGCTTAGTCTGTAACTTGAAAACTATGTACCGTATGGCCCTATACACTGTGTTGGGATGAAAGCTAGCCACTTTGAGCAATGTGGGAAGTGCTGGGGCAGTTTGGGACAACAGGGCCAAAATGTCACTTTCACAGTCCCAAAGTGCCGTTTTCACAGTAAAAAGGCCTGGTTCACTTTTGCTTAGCTTAGTCTGTAACTTGAAAACTATGTACCGTATGGCCCTATACACTGTGTTGGGATGAAAGCTAGCCACTTTGAGCAATGTGGGAAGTGCTGGGGCAGTTTGGGACAACAGGGCCAAAATGTCACTTTCACAGTCCCAAAGTGCCGTTTTCACAGTAAAAAGGCCTGGTTCACTTTTGCTTAGCTTAGTCTGTAACTTGAAAACTATGTACCGTATGGCCCTATAAACTGTGTTGGGATGAAAGCTAGCCACTTTGAGCATTGTGGCAAGAGCTGGGGCAGTTTGGGACAACAGGAATGAACGGGCCAAATGTCACTTTCACAGTCCCAAAGTGCCATTTTCACAGTAAAAAGGCCTGGTTCACTTTTGCTTAGCTTAGTCTGTAACTTGAAAAACTATGTACCGTATGGCCCTATAAACTGTGTTGGGATGAAAGCTAGCCACTTTGAGCAATGTGGGAAGTGCTGGGGCAGTTTGGGACAACAGGGGCCAAAATGTCACTTTCACAGTCCCAAAGTGCCATTTTCACAGTAAAAAAAAAAAGATTCATTTTGCTTAGCTTAGTCTGTAACTTGAAAACTATGTACCCGTATGGCCCTATAAACTGTGTTGGGATGAAAGCTAGCCACTTTGAGCAATGTGGGAAGTGCTGGGGCAGTTTGGGACAACAGGGCCAAAATGTCACTTTCACAGTCCCAAAGTGCCATTTTCACAGTAAAAAGGCCTGGTTCACTTTTGCTTAGCTTAGTCTGTAACTTGAAAACTATGTACCGTATGGCCCTATAAACTGTGTTGGGATGAAAGCTAGCCACTTTGAGCAATGTGGGAAGTGCTGGGGCAGTTTGGGACAACAGGGCCAAAATGTCACTTTCACAGTCCCAAAGTGCCATTTTCACAGTAAAAAGGCCTGGTTCACTTTTGCTTAGCTTAGTCTGTAACTTGAAAACTATGTACCGTATGGCCCTATAAACTGTGTTGGGATGAAAGCTAGCCACTTTGAGCATTGTGGCAAGAGCTGGGGCAGTTTGGGACAACAGGGAATGAACGGGGCCAAAATGTCACTTTCACAGTCCCAAAGTGCCATTTTCACAGTAAAAAGGCCTGGTTCACTTTTGCTTAGCTTAGTCTGTAACTTGAAAACTATGTACCGTATGGCCCTATAAACTGTGTTGGGATGAAAGCTAGCCACTTTGAGCAATGTGGAAGTGCTGGGGCAGTTTGGGACAACAGGGCCAAAATGTCACTTTCACAGTCCCAAAGTGCCATTTTCACAGTAAAAAAAAAAAGATTCATTTTGCTTAGCTTAGTCTGTAACTTGAAAACTATGTACCGTATGGCCCTATAAACCTGTGTTGGGATGAAAGCTAGCCACTTTGAGCAATGTGGGAAGTGCTGGGGCAGTTTGGGACAACAGGGCCAAAATGTCACTTTCACAGTCCCAAAGTGCCATTTTCACAGTAAAAAGGCCTGGTTCACTTTTGCTTAGCTTAGTCTGTAACTTGAAAACTATGTACCGTATGGCCCTATAAACTGTGTTGGGATGAAAGCTAGCCACTTTGAGCAATGTGGGAAGTGCTGGGGCAGTTTGGGACAACAGGGCCAAAATGTCACTTTCACAGTCCCAAAGTGCCATTTTCACAGTAAAAAGGCCTGGTTCACTTTTGCTTAGCTTAGTCTGTAACTTGAAAACTATGTACCGTATGGCCCTATAAACTGTGTTGGGATGAAAGCTAGCCACTTTGAGCATTGTGGCAAGAGCTGGGGCAGTTTGGGACAACAGGGAATGAACGGGGCCAAAATGTCACTTTCACAGTCCCAAAGTGCCATTTTCACAGTAAAAAGGCCTGGTTCACTTTTGCTTAGCTTAGTCTGTAACTTGAAAACTATGTACCGTATGGCCCTATAAACTGTGTTGGGATGAAAGCTAGCCACTTTGAGCAATGTGGGAAGTGCTGGGGCAGTTTGGGACAACAGGGCCAAAATGTCACTTTCACAGTCCCAAAGTGCCATTTTCACAGTAAAAAGGCCTGGTTCACTTTTGCTTAGCTTAGTCTGTAACTTGAAAACTATGTACCGTATGGCCCTATACACTGTGTTGGGATGAAAGCTAGCCACTTTGAGCAATGTGGGAAGTGCTGGGGCAGTTTGGGACAACAGGGCCAAAATGTCACTTTCACAGTCCCAAAGTGCCGTTTTCACAGTAAAAAGGCCTGGTTCACTTTTGCTTAGCTTAGTCTGTAACTTGAAAACTATGTACCGTATGGCCCTATACACTGTGTTGGGATGAAAGCTAGCCACTTTGAGCAATGTGGGAAGTGCTGGGGCAGTTTGGGACAACAGGGCCAAAATGTCACTTTCACAGTCCCAAAGTGCCGTTTTCACAGTAAAAAGGCCTGGTTCACTTTTGCTTAGCTTAGTCTGTAACTTGAAAACTATGTACCGTATGGCCCTATAAACTGTGTTGGGATGAAAGCTAGCCACTTTGAGCATTGTGGCAAGAGCTGGGGCAGTTTGGGACAACAGGGAATGAACGGGGCCAAAATGTCACTTTCACAGTCCCAAAGTGCCATTTTCACAGTAAAAAGGCCTGGTTCACTTTTGCTTAGCTTAGTCTGTAACTTGAAAACTATGTACCGTATGGCCCTATAAACTGTGTTGGGATGAAAGCTAGCCACTTTGAGCAATGTGGGAAGTGCTGGGGCAGTTTGGGACAACAGGGCCAAAATGTCACTTTCACAGTCCCAAAGTGCCATTTTCACAGTAAAAAAAAAAAGATTCATTTTGCTTAGCTTAGTCTGTAACTTGAAAACTATGTACCGTATGGCCCTATAAACTGTGTTGGGATGAAAGCTAGCCACTTTGAGCAATGTGGGAAGTGCTGGGGCAGTTTGGGACAACAGGGCCAAAATGTCACTTTCACAGTCCCAAAGTGCCATTTTCACAGTAAAAAGGCCTGGTTCACTTTTGCTTAGCTTAGTCTGTAACTTGAAAACTATGTACCGTATGGCCCTATAAACTGTGTTGGGATGAAAGCTAGCCACTTTGAGCAATGTGGGAAGTGCTGGGGCAGTTTGGGACAACAGGGCCAAAATGTCACTTTCACAGTCCCAAAGTGCCATTTTCACAGTAAAAAGGCCTGGTTCACTTTTGCTTAGCTTAGTCTGTAACTTGAAAACTATGTACCGTATGGCCCTATAAACTGTGTTGGGATGAAAGCTAGCCACTTTGAGCATTGTGGCAAGAGCTGGGGCAGTTTGGGACAACAGGGAATGAACGGGGCCAAAATGTCACTTTCACAGTCCCAAAGTGCCATTTTCACAGTAAAAAGGCCTGGTTCACTTTTGCTTAGCTTAGTCTGTAACTTGAAAACTATGTACCGTATGGCCCTATAAACTGTGTTGGGATGAAAGCTAGCCACTTTGAGCAATGTGGGAAGTGCTGGGGCAGTTTGGGACAACAGGGCCAAAATGTCACTTTCACAGTCCCAAAGTGCCATTTTCACAGTAAAAAAAAAAAGATTCATTTTGCTTAGCTTAGTCTGTAACTTGAAAACTATGTACCGTATGGCCCTATAAACTGTGTTGGGATGAAAGCTAGCCACTTTGAGCAATGTGGGAAGTGCTGGGGCAGTTTGGGACAACAGGGCCAAAATGTCACTTTCACAGTCCCAAAGTGCCATTTTCACAGTAAAAAGGCCTGGTTCACTTTTGCTTAGCTTAGTCTGTAACTTGAAAACTATGTACCGTATGGCCCTATAAACTGTGTTGGGATGAAAGCT